>NW_009615763.1:5779-9630 GCF_000690535.1 Cariama cristata | reverse complement strand
ACTGCCCACTCATCTAACCCACACTTCCTAACCTTACCTAGGAGGGTGTTATGGGAGACAGTGTCAAAACCCTTGCTGAAGTCAAGGCAGACAACATCCAGTGCTCTCCCCTCATCTACCCAGCCAGTCCTGCCATCATAGAAGGCTATCAGGTTGGTCAAGCACGATTTCCCCTTGATAAATCCATGTTGACCACTCCTGATAAACTTCTCTTCCTCTGCGTGCTTAGAGATGCCATCCAGGATGAGCTGTTCCATCCCCTTTCCAGGGATGAAGGTGAGGCTGACTGGCCTGTAGTTTCCTGGGTCCTCCTTGCCATTTTTGAAGACAGGAGTGACACTGGCTTTCCTGCAGTCCTCAGACACCTCTCCTGTTCTCCATGACTTTTCAAAGATGATGGAGAGTGGCTCAGAAATAACACCTGCCAGCTCCTTCAGTACTCATGGGTGCATCCATTGGGGCCGATGGATTTGTGGGTGTCGTTTGCCTAAGTGATCTCTAACCGGATCCTCCTTGACCAAGGGAAATTCTTCCTTTCTCCAGGCTTCCTCTCTTATTTCCAGGGTCTTGGATTCCTGAGGGCCTGCCTTAGCCATAAAGGCTGAAGGAAAGAAGGCATTCAGTAACTCCACCTTCTCTGTACCCTCTGTTACCAGGGCACCCACCTTGTTCAGCAGCAGGCCCACATTCTCCCCAGCCTTCCTTTTGCTGCTGAGATACTTGAAGAAACCCTTCTTGTTGTCCTTGACATCACTTGCCAGATTTAATTCCGAGTCGACCTTAGCCTTCCTCATTCCATCCCTGCATACTCTGACAACATTCCTATATTCCTCCCTGTTCTTTTTTCCACATTCTATAAACTTCCTTCTTCCATTTGAGTTTTGGCAGAAGCTCCTTGCTCATCCATGCAGGTCTCCTGCCCCATTTGCTCGATTTCTTGCTCCTAGGGATGCACTGATCTTGAGCTTGGAGGAAGTGATACTTGAATATTAACCAGCTGTCTTGGGCCCCTCTGCCCTCTAGAGCCCTAACCCATGGGATCCCTCCAAGTAGGTCCCTGAAGAGGCCAAAGTCAGCTCTCCTGAAGACCAGGGCAGTCATCCTACTTATTGCCCTGCTTCCTTCACAAAGGATCCTGAACTCCACCATCTCCTCACCACTGTAGCCAAGGCTGCCCCCAACCTTCACATCCCCAACCAGTCCCTCCTTGTTTGTTAGTACAAAGTCCAGCAGAGCACCTCTCCTTGTTGGCTGTTCCACCACCTGTGCCAAAAAGTTCTCATCAATGCTCTGCAGAAACCTCCTGGACTGCGTGTGCCTGGCTGTGTTGTCTTTCCAGCAGGTATCAGGGTGGTTGAAGACCCCCATGAGAACCAGGGTCTGTGACTGTGAGGCTGCTTTCAGCTGCATGCAGGAGGCCTCATCGACTTCCTCTTCCTGAGCAGGTGGCCTGTAGTGAACACCCACAACAGTGTCACCCATATTAGCCTGCCCCTTCATTCTTACCCACCCCCTTCATTCTTACCCACAAGGTCTCAACTTGTTCTTCATCTGCCCCTGGGCAGAGCTTGATACATTCCAGTTGCTCCCTTACATAAAGTGCAACTCCACCACCTCGCCTTCCTGGCTTGTCTTTCCTAAAAAGTACATAGCCATCCATGATAGCATGCCAGTCATGGGAGCTATCCTAGCATGTCTCTGTAATTACAATGAGATCATGGCCCTGAGACCTCACACAGATCTCTGATTCTTCTGTTTATTCGCCATGCTGCGTGCATTCGTGTACAGGTGTATTTCAGAGAGATTTTCCAGGTGCCACTTTTTTAAGTGCCAATTGCATTTACAAAAATTTTCCAGGTTTCCAGCATGGAGGTTTTCCAGGAGGGGTGGAAGAGGATCCACCATAGCCATACACCCTTCATGTGTTTGGCCACCTGGTTCTCATCTTAGAAGGCAGCTAAGGAACACTTGTCATTGTTCTGGTTGGCCTGGTTTATTCCCCAGTTGGATGTGATGGCATGGGCATTGCCACGTTAGACCCCACCCCCTGAGTCCTTCTGTTTAAAGCCTGTCTCATCAAGTTGGCCAGCCTGCTGCCAAAGATTCCCTTGCCTCTTCTCGACAGGTGGATTCCATCCCTCCCTAATAGGTTACAGCCATCAAAGAAGTCATAAAAGCCAAAACCCTCACAACAGCACCAGTCACGAAGAATGGAAAAACAAAACCAGCTTTAAGGAGGAAGCGATGGTAGGAAATAGTAAAGGATGGTGCTCCCAACCTGCTTGAGGAAAAAAAAAACAACACTTATTTTTCATTGGCTCCACTAAGAATGATGGTCTTTTCCTTTATCTTACAGAACTCCCTAAAGACTTTGATAGCAACAGTGTTCATACTGGGAAAAAAAAGGAGTACATTTGATTTTCCCAAAGGCTAAAATCAGTTTGAGGAGTTTCTGCAAAGAAGAAAAAAAATAAATATATCAAGAAAAATCTTGCTTTGAGGCTTGGGAAAGCTATTATCCCAGTTTTGTGAGTCTGCAGTACCTGTAAGAATGCTTTTCCTTACTAAAGGCTTAACTCAAACTTTCAAATAACCATGGCAACCACACATGAATACATACATTAGTGTTAGCATGTAATCACCAAAAAGAAGTAGTAAGGGCTCCTCCTTTCCACCCAAACCAAAGACCTGCAGCTGCCCTAACACGTCCCTGTTCCAGACACCAGCAGCCAAGCAACTTGCCACCAGGTTAGCTCATGGCAGCTCCCCCATAACAGGGGACCAACAGCCAGACTGGCCACTCCAGAGGCTTGTCCCCAACTGCTCCTTGACAGATCACAGAGCAAAGTAGAAACTAGGGCTACTGGTTTCCCCTGTATCCCACTTGCACATGGCACCTTTCACACTGAATACAGAGAGGGTGCAAGCTGTGATCTATAGACCCAAAAGGCTGCTGTGGCATGATGTACCTGAGCACATGCAGTGGGATCTGACTGGGAGGCATGTCAAACCAGTATACTTGAGCCCCAAACGCCCGATTTCATTCACGAGTTCTGCAGACTGGCTAGGTCTCTCCAAGGAACCTGCTCCTGCGCCGCTGGCACTGCCCACTGCTCCCTCTGTGGCACCAGGCTGAAGCTTCCATGGAAGGTGTCTGCCCTCCACTAAAATTAGCTCCCCCCCTCAGCAGCCCTCACCTCATCTACTGCAAGGTGCTCCTTAGCGGATCATGGAAAATGAAGATGCGAGACATACCTGGCGAACAGGTCCAACATTTCAGAAGCATAGGTTATAGAATTAAAATACATTCTTGAATATTTGGAGAAGGCAATCTATTTTGCTTTACACAATGTAATCATACGGCACTTTATTATTATTTGCATTATAGTAATGGCACTTACAAACCTCAGGAGACATCAGACAGACGTGTAAAATCTTGTCAAAAACACGCCCACCCACCAGGAGTTTTCTATATAAATCAGCAAGGCAATGAGGAGAACACAGAAACAGAGTTAGTTACACAGTGCAGCAAAAAGAGTGACAGAGGCAAGACCAGAAACTGAATCTCCTGCGTTTGGGTTGTTTCCTGAGTCCTGGGAAATACCCTACCAATTAGACCACTAGAATGAATTTTAGTGAATGGTTCTATGTATAACAGACTTACCTTTAGGTAGCATATATGTTATAACTAACGTAGAGTACATCCATAAGATACTTTTTATACTTAACAACATCTTGACCTACAAATAAAGAACAAAGGAGTAAGTGGTTAGTATTGCGTTGTGTCCTTATCAAGTGTTGTAACTCAGTACATTAACATTTGTCATTGATATTAGAAGCAGTCATCTACT
>NW_009615763.1:0-5748 GCF_000690535.1 Cariama cristata | reverse complement strand
AGCAGGACAGTGGACAATTCTTAACATATTGATCTTCTGCCATTTTATTGACTGTTTTAAATTTATTCCCATAGAGTGGTAGCAGTATATGAGTATAATCTGACGATTTTTTCCTGATGTGGTGTTGCCAGTTCAGATCCAACCTCTGGGTATTTTTGTACCTGTAACACAAACCAACCTGTCATTTAGCAACAGCTAACAACCCAGTTCATGTCAGAAGGGGCACTCATGACAAACTTCTTATGAATTTTGATGGTGAGTCAACATCCACACTGTGATCCTTCCCATCTGCAAGTAGGTTGCCAGGTGACTTCCTGCTTTCAAGATTTCTCCATATACTACTTTATGGTGGAAAATTGTTGGAACGACAATGTGTCCCTCCTATCTAATACAGATTCATAACGAGTTTCAGGTTATTGAGTCAAGTGGTACTCAGACATGTTATTTCCTTTTGGGTTTGCTTCTCACTTCCTTTACAGGCTCCACCTTTTAACAGCTTAAAAGTTCTCCACATATATCATGTGTACATAACAACATATTGCATGTTCATAATAGTGTATCTTCATTTTTATTCCAGTACTTAGTTACACTGAAGTTACACATTGAATCTGTAAACATCCTGAAAATTTCAAAAGTATGCTAACAAAAGCATTACAAGTCCCATAAATGTCAACTACCATAAAGGGTTTATAAACAATCCCTCTTCTATACAGTTACAGGTATGTATTATCTAGCCAACATAAGAAATAACTTTCAGCAACAGTTGGTCAAACACTGCTGTCAAAAAATTTTTATCACAAAATCCTGAGTTTTCTGATATTGCTGTTAAAATATGCTACTTGGGTTCTTTACTTGAGCAAGTAACCTGAACTGGTAGTTTTTTCCTGTCCAAGAGAGATTACAGTTGAACTGCTTTAAGGAACAGTGAAACAGAGATTCAATAGATACACATCTGTGTTATAACTATCGAACTGGTATTGCACATATGCATTTTAGCACTTTTTATATTAGCGTTTCAGTTCTTTAGTACTTACATATAATGCTTTAGGGTTAAAACATTAACTAATACATTCAAAGACCTCCACAAGCTATGCTGATCATGAGAGCAAGACACAGAGCAAAACATGTTCAGAAAACTACTGGTGACGTGTTCAGTCTCAGGAAAGTTTTCACCACAGCTTACAGCTGCCCAAACTTCACATGAATCTGTGTGAATTGGCATCTGTCCTGTAATGGCTGAACAGTTCAGAAAAGATGCAAAACATCTCAAATCAAGCCTTTCCAATGAGGCAATCTCTAACATAACAAGATCATGTTAAAAATTCCCACCCAAAAGGGCTGAAAACCCAAGAGGTTTTCATTCCCTATAACGTGGATGGCCAGAGCTGGCTGCCTGCACTGGGAAACATATGCTGCAACCTATTCCCAGGGCGTGGAGGAAAGAATACAGCTGCTTTCCGTAGAGCAGACTCCACGCTGCCAAAGACGCCCCATCTCTGCTTCAGCCATTCAATAGAGTTGAGTGTTTAATGTGATGTCACTTATTTTGCAATATTAACTTCATGGAATTTGCATTTTTTATGACTAAGTCCCCAGTGAGAACCGGGACTTCTTTGACTTCATTCAGTTTGAGCCCGATCTGCCATAAAACTTTTTCTGAACACCTACCCACAACATCACCCAGCCAGAGTTTTATCTTGCCCTACCCTCACAAAAGCCAAGCTGTACATGCAGAAAACAAAAGTGGCTATTGAACAACTAACTTTAAAAATCTATACTGTGCCCTGGTATACTATGTATGTCCTAGTAATTCCCTGTAGAAGGTTGTTATGAGTGAGGAGGTTGCACAAGAGCTGCAGACATGGAAGTCCTTTTAATGCAATGGACCAGCTCTGAAATAGAGTCAGTCACATGTTTGCTTAGATAAACACTTAAATGATCCTCATCATTACACAATATTTAAAAAAATAAAAAGAGAGGTCATGCTGAGACTGCAGATGTGCACACACTAGAAGGCCCTTCTAGCAACCCTTGTATGTGGAAACTACTGGAAGCCTCAAGCACCAAAACCACTGCAGACTAGTTCCTTCAGTAATGCAAGCACTCTGAAGAGAACATACGAAGATCAACAGGCTTCTCCACCTTCAAAGGCGAACGCTGGACTTGCCTGCAAGACAATGCACAAGCTCTGGTCCCTGTGAAAGCAGAGTGGCTCAGACCTTCTTTTGAAATGTTCTGTCCACATGTGTTTCCCACGCATCACACACTGGCTACATCAACAGCTAAACAAAAATCTAGAACAAACTGTTTACAAGTTTAGCTTTCCATGTTTACCGGTACGCTTTATCTCCCTCCTCCCCCAGAAGGCAACCTTGGCTTTGGGACCAGAAACATGGGAATCAAAGAAACTCGCCAAGAAAAAGAGCAAAGGATTTTCTTTTTCCTGGGAGGTAGGCGTGCCGTACCTAAGCAGGGCTGGGTGCATGTTGCAACCACCACCTGCTCCACTGCACCGGCCCTCACCAGGAGTATCTGCGTACTTGGCACATGCCAATGGGAGGCCCATTGCCCTCCAAAGCTCACGGTAATACTATCATGACAAGAGGTGGTGTAACCGCTTCCAGATTTGGTAAGATGACAAACCCTGCTGCTACGCTCAGAGCCGGTCAGGAGCTCTGAACATGAGCTTCTATGTAGCCCTATGCTACAGGTCCAGAGTACATGGAAGACCTCATCTTCCCATTCCTCTCCGCTTTGTGCACAAGCACGGAGCAATGATCCTCCGGTGCCCTGTTGGCCACTGCGTGGCAAACGCAATTTGAGGATTCTTATTGAAAAAACCCTGACATCTTCAGCTTCCTGTCACTAAACACAATACATACACCCACAATGAAATATGAAAACAGAAAGACAACTGTGGAACAATAATTTTCAAGATACCCTGTGACTGCTGAGCTCAACCATGGGTACAGAAGAGAGCATTCATGGCTGTGATGCTAACTTAGCCTTTTACCACATAGTGCAGGAATTACACCTGCTGCACGAAGAGCTCAGATAGCTCAAAAAAATTGCACTGTATAAGCATGGAGTTTAATATGAGACACTTGCCAAAAATCCCCATCCAACTCTCGGAAAATCATCTCTCAACAATTTCTTTTTCTAAACCTGCTCTACCCCGAGGTGCTTACTCAAGCAATGGAAAAAGTTGAGGAAGGCTCTGACTTTCAGCCCTTAGGCTCACAAGCATGATTCCCATGCAACCCTTCACACACGAGGGTTTTCACACTCCAGTCCTTGGTGGGCTCCCATAAACACTCCTGGGTTACTGAGGGCTGTTCCGCTACAGCTGCCAGAATTAAATGTGCAATTACTCCTACCACCCTCTCCAAACGACAGTGCGTAGATCATAACGGCAGTACCCAGTTCAGCCCCCCGGGGCAGCCTAGCTTCGCTCTGCAGACCTGGTACCAGCAAATCCTTCTCAAGAGCCACAGGCAAGGCAAAGGCTGCTGCTTACACCTAGCACCCCGATTCCCGTTCAGTACTGCCCATACTTCCAGGCCACCGCTATCAGATGTGACTGCTCCTGCCTCCTCCCCTTTTGCTGGCAGAGGCTGCAGCTGACTGTGCTTCCTTGTAGCCTCCCGAGCAAAATCCCAGCTCTAAAACTGGTTTGTATTTCCCATTCCCGCGCTCTGCAGTTTACAAAAGACTGCTGGCTGGCTGCTGTACTGCCCCTAAGTCCACTGTAATTAGCCAAAATCCTTCTAACCATACCTTTTCCCACGAGCTTTTTATTTTTTTTTTTTCCTTCCCTTGGTGTCACTACACCTACAGTAAGAGAAAGCCATAATACTATGGACACAGTAAGAAAGTTGTGCCAACTCAAGACTGAAAGACTTGAGTAAGTGTTTAATTTCCACCTTCTGTCAAAAAAGTATCTCGCGCAATGTGACCAAACTTGGGTTGCCTACTGGCTAGTTTCCAGTTGGACTAATCCATTTTATTAGGAGCTACTACAGCCAGACCAATCTACATTAGTAATTTGCACTATATTTTTAAACTGGATAAAATGAGCACAGCATCTTTTAACCAAAAGAGGCCAAGTCTTTGACAAACCACATCTTTAAAAACTAGCAGCAGAGGTTCTCTCTATGGGGAGAGAGCAGGGCTCCTGTTTTTACAGGCACTGCTACCTTCCCTTACCACAGCAAAAACTCATAGGAGCACTAAGTTCTGATCAAATTCCAGCTCATGTTTAGTTTACAATGTAAGCTTGATCTCACACCAATGCTATTTTAATTTAACCAGATGGGAGAACACCATGTCTCTCTTTCTGTTTTAAACTCCAGGTTAAGAAAGACAGTGAATTGTCCTGGTGTGGAACAGACTAAAATCTACCATCCAAAAACTATTTCTCTGAAGTTGTGACAATAAGAAAATAGCTACTTTCATACAGGTAGCACTGTCTTTAAAGGCTGCACCTTCTCAGGTCACACTGAGATTGATTCAGCACATGCTCTACGGCTGTATTGTGAAAGCTGGACATGTTCCTTAAACACATAAAAAGCAGCCTCTGCCCATTGACCCTCCTTGCCTCTACAGTGAGAGTCAGGTTCACATAAAAAATTCTTTAAAAAAAAAAAAATAGAGGAGGAAAAAAAGGTAGCAGAATCTGGCACTAAAGAAGTTATTTGAGGTTGCTGCTCCTACTTATGAGTAAAACAGTAAATTACACAGCTTTCCACTGAAACCCCAGCAAGCTCAAAAGGATTGCTCCCCGTTACAGCATACCTCTTGCTACCTTCTGAGCTCTGACTGAAACCCTTCATAGGTTCCATCCTTTCTCAAATGCACGCAGCCTGAGCTTTCTTTTGGTTTTATAGTCCTTTGATCCTTTTATGCCATCTGACTGTTAATTGCTGACATGTATCAACCTCACCTTAAGTGCTGCCTAATTAACTTTTCCAGTTTCACCACATCTCCGCCATGTGATTAATTAGCCCACTGTGCTGCCACATTGCAGAGGCAGCCTCCGTCAGCGACGTCTGCTTAACCCATTATCCCTTGCAAAGGTCCTCCTAAGGCCTCCGAGAAGGTCCCAGGGACACCTGCACCATTCCTTCCACACCACCCCCAACACCAGCAGCCGCAGGGGGAACTCTTCCCCTGCTGGAGCCTGAACAGGCGAGCAGCCCTGCCTCCAGCCTCAAGCCCGGGCGGGAAAAGTGACCAGAGCACAGCGTGTTCTGGCGCTCCTCGTCCTGGCAGCTGCTGAGAAGCTGCTGCTGCCTGAGGACATCCCTCCCAGGCCTGTGCTAATTTATGCCAGAAGTGGCTGTGGGCTCCCAGACAGCCTCACAGACACACAGTGGAAAATTGTCAGAGGCAGCATGTGGAGCGAGGTTCCAGAGCCCAAGCACCTGCGGAGCCACGCACACCCCCGTCCTCCTTCCAGCATCACCCCAAATGCAGGCTCTGCCTTCTCGCCTGTCAGCTGCTTTCCAGGATAGCTGTGGACCTCTTCTGCACCACTTCTCCACAGCACCCACACCACCGGCACGGTGCAGGGAGCGAAAGGCATGTGTGAGGAGCGGCAATGGGAAAGAGATGTAAAGATGCAGCTCATACCGCCTGTGGGCACAGCTCCGCACCACCGTGGTGGGGCTCAGCATGAGGACCCGTGTGGTGGCTGGACGAGGGCTTCCTCAGGCGGGCTCCTCCAGCGTCGGCATTAGCACTGGCCTG
>NW_009615762.1:0-3295 GCF_000690535.1 Cariama cristata | reverse complement strand
TCGGTAGGGCGGATCGGGTCGTTCCCCTTCCTCCCCCGCTCCCCGGCGCACCTGTGCACTGCCGCGGTTATCTTCTGGAGGCGGGGGGAATAATTCTGCCCCGAGGCCTGGCAGAAAGTCCGAAATCTGGCTGAGCTTTCCCGTCATCTTCGGGCAGCTAGGTGCTCTCGGTGAGCCACTGCCGCCTGCCCTGAGGGGAAGAGGGACAAGGGGAGGTGAGGTGGTGTGTGAGGGTCGGGAAGGGCATGGCGAGGGCGGGAAAAGGAGGCTGCCACCTTCCTTGGCTGTAGCATCTGGAAACGGAGCGGGCAGCTAACAACCCCCCAACTCTTTGCAGATTCCTATGAAAAGATCTGCCGTTACCTTGCCAGAGAAACGGACTCGGTGGTTGTGTCTGTTGGGTGAGTTATGTCAGTACTACCCGAGGAAGTCTTTACTTCTTTTCATTTCTCAGTGCCACAGTGTTGCACGTCTTGTGGGAACACTCCTCAGTAAACCATTTCCCCAGGATCCCAGATGGTCAGGCAGAATTTCAAGGAGACCGTTTTCATTTCTTCCCCCCATAATCTGCTAATGCAAGGAGAGTGCAAACAGACCTCCACGTAAGGCTCATGTATCTCCCAGCACAGAGCTATGCTGGCACCACACAAAAAGAAGGAATGTTTTTCCAGAAGAGTTTTCTATTGTGTTGAGAGCTGACTAATAACAAACTTGGAAGGTGGTAATTCAGTGATCTGTTTAATCAGATGTAATCACCCTGTAAACTTCAAAGAGCTTTCTAACTGTAAGAATCAAATGCTAATATATTTTAATACTAATAATGCTGAAAAATATGGCCCAGTTATTTAAATAAATGAAGAAAAATGAAATAATTCTCAAGGGGAAATATCCTAAGTAAAGGTGAGGTGCAGACTAATTAAATTACTTCGTCCACAAGCCAGATGTAGTCAACACCAGAAGAGTAAAATGAACTTGTATCACTTAAGTTCTGATCAGTGCTGTTCTCAGAAGAAAATCCCAACTATGCTATGTCCTTGCAACTGCATCCCTCTGGCTATCATTTATCTGTGATAACTCAATGGACAAATACCTGTTTAGCAGATAATGACACCGTTTTTTTCTTGCTGAAGGAAAAATACTCCAAACAACACAGGAAAAGCCAGGGCGCTGTAGGAAATTTGTATTTAAAGTTATGACATTTCCTTCTCGTACTTTTGTTGTCTCCTTTTGTGTGCTAGGTATCGTTTAGCTCCTGAACACAAATACCCTGCTGCGTATGAAGACTGTCTTAATGCCACCGTACACTTTATGAAGAATATGGAGCACTATGGCGTGGATCCTGCCAACGTAATTGTCTGCGGGGACAGTGCTGGGGGCAACCTAGCAGCTGCTGTTAGCCAGACCCTTGCAGGGAGATCAGACCTCCCCAAACTACGTGCTCAGATCTTGATCTACCCAGGCCTTCAGGCACTGGACTTCAATTTACCATCTTATCAGCAGAATCGGGGAGTCCCTCTCTTATTCCGCAAACGTGCTGCTTTCTATATGTTACAGTACCTAAATGGGGATGCCTTGCATATGCAAGAGGTCTTGGAGGGGTCTCATATTCCCCCAGATATGAGGCTGAAGTACAGGAAGTGGGTGAGTCCAGATAACATCCCTGAAAAATTTAAAGTCAGAGGCTACAAACCACACAAGCCCCATGAATTCAAGGCTGAAGTTTATGAGACAATGAAAAGATTCTGTGAGCCCAGCCTGTGTCCACTGTTAGCCGAAGATGCTGTTGTTCACCAGCTGCCCGAGTCTTTCATCTTGACTTGTGAATACGATGTGCTAAGAGACGATGGCTTGCTTTACAAGAAGAGATTGGAGGACAACGGTGTTCGAGTGACCTGGTACCACCTCGACGATGGATTCCATGGAATCATAAGCCTATATGATTATTGTGGTTTCTCATTTCCAGCTGGGAAAAGGGGGTTGGACAGCATTGTTAAATTCATAAAAGGCCTGTAAAAACAACTTTCCCTCTTTATGCTTCTCCCACTAATGTCTCTGTTTAGGCTCCCAAACCTCAGGTACTACTTGTCAGCAAAAATGTGGTACCCTTTGATCTGCAGAATACTGATTTTGATATTCATGAACTTCAAATGAACACTGGTCTTTGTCCTCATGAGTCTATTGACAATTCAGTATTTACAGTTGTAGTATTTTCCACATGCTATGTTTCAATCCCTTTTCTTTCAAATCAACATCTGATTGATTCCTTGTATTTAATTACCGGATTATTTATTTCTATGTAAATAATGTCTGTGGAATGATTTGGATTTGGATTAAATAACTCCTGTGAATTACAGTCAGGATCTTTGTGATATGCATTTGATAAGCTCCAAAGCGTGGCTTTCTTTTATTTAGCTAAAAAGTACAAGTTAAGTACATAGTGAGCTAGAGGGAACAGTTAGAGGAAAGCTCTGGAAAGCTCTGGAAAAACAGGCAGAGATCAAGGTCTGAGTGAGGAGATTCAACGTACATTCAGTGGGCATGGCAGAACCACCTCTGCAAGAGAAGCAGTACCAGGCCTGAGTTCACTGGCGATACCTTGCTGGAGGCAAGTAAGGGCTGCCCTGATTTTGAAATGACCGTAGCTCTGCAAACTCCTATTTAATTTTGGGACATCTCTGTTAAGCTCACTGAAGCTGAGGGCAAGAGATACTGGTTGAGAGGTTTGCGTCAGGTTTTAGAAAGACAGTAAAGGATCAGTGAATTGGGCTGTTGATCTGTGTATACAGGAAAGTCTCGCTTAAAGAGAGAGAAAATATGATCGAAAATGTTTTCATGTTCTTTCAGACAATGGTTCCCTAGTACTGTTTTGTTAGAACTTGTGCTGTGAAGTTTCTCCATGTTTTGAGTTTTCTTTACAGGACAAGGCAGCCTATTCCTCGACGTGCTGCTTCATTATACCCTGCTGATGAAAGCAGGGAAAAACCGTAGCGAGCATACTCAAAATAGTAAGAACGAGGCAATGAAAATCCTAAGGGGGAAAAAAAGTAATCCCAAGACTGAGGAAATGAAAATATTTTTACAAAACCAAATGCCGTCTTTCATTAAGATTTCATAGTGCAAAGGCAGCCCTTCCTTTCGCTTCCTGCAGGCTGCCGTTAGACAAAGAATCCCGAAATTTAAGGACAAGCGGCGCGCTCCCGGCGGTGTGAACGCCGGTGCCCCGCACCGCCCTGGCGCTGCAGATGTCCCGGCTCTCTGGAACCGGCCCCAACGCCTGAACTTCAGCCTCTCCGCA
>NW_009615761.1:0-47987 GCF_000690535.1 Cariama cristata | reverse complement strand
GCCGGGGGTCGAGCTGGCCGTCGGTAATGCCCCCCACACACCTTTTTTTTTTTTCCTCTGGTATTGTAGGGCAGGATGGCTTCGGTTGAAAGGGAGACGCTGTCCCAAGATGAACTCCGGAAAAGGCTCTATCAGACTTTTAAGAACCGAGGTGTACTGGACACACTGAAGGTGTGCTTTATTTTCAGCAGGTGCTCCCTATGATTCACTCTACTACTTGAGAGCAGTGCCAAATACATGTGTTTCTCACTCTCTCCAAGTGTATTATTTTTGCTACAGTCTAATTTGTATTCAGCTGTTTGGGGTTTTTTTGCCAGATAGGAGGTTCTTCCTAAACAGAAGTGCTTTTCGTTGTGGATTAGCCTCAGAGTCTTTTTTCAGGAAGGTTAAAGGCCTATATCAGGTCTTTGAAAATTTCCATGCTTGACAAAAAAGCAGGGAAGAGAGGAGTAAGTGAGAATACAGGACTGGAAAGGCTCTCTTAGGTCACAGATTCTGTTTATTACCTACTATAAGTAAGCATGCTATATAAATTATCCTCCTAAAATGTTCCAGTTCTGCTTTAAAACTATTTGAGCTGTTTTCTCCCTGTCTAAGGAGAGTATCTGTTGTATATGTCTTGTTGAATATGGTTGTATTCAAGCGTGAGACTTTGTTCTGATATGTAGCCTGGGTTTATTTACGGTTGCTCTGGCCTATTTTCTTGTGCTGAAAGCACCCTTCAGTTTAAGTAGCTCTTGCTCCTCTTGATGTGTAGGCAGCAGTCATCCCTTTTCTTCAGCGTTCTGTTCTACAGTGCTAAGCAAGTCAACGTGCAGTAGTCGCCTTGCTGGTTACCCCAGTAGTCCTCTGCATCTCTTTGAAGTCTTTCCCCCTGTTTTTAAAGGAAGTAGATCATGATTATTGTCAGCTTTCCACGCAGAGTTTAGAATGGTATTAATTCTTCCCTATTTTTATGGGAAAGTCTGCAGAAGGCTGCATTTATCTCTTTTTGAGGCATGTTACATTTGTAGTGCTAGTCATTGTTTCATTGAGACATCCACATCTTGCTTTTTCCAAACAATAAATCCCTTGTGTTATAGCAGAAATTCATATCAGGCCTTAAATGCTGAAATGTTCTATTTCAGGCAGTTTCAGTTTTGCTAGTCTTTAAACATCATCTGATTGCATTTTGTGTGACATCTTGATCTTTCTGTACTTCTATATACATCTTTATGTCACCAGCAGATATTTTTTTTTAGCTCCTACTTTTTATGTCAAATTCATTAAAGTTAAGAATAAAAATCAAGATCTGTATTTTAAGAATACCATTGACAATGTTATGGCCAAGAATTCCCGGTTCAGGACAACTTGTTTCTCCCTCAGTGATTTCCATACCAAGCTTGCAATGCTTGTATCATTTCTTATCTTGTTTGACGTAACAAATAGTCTGTCAGGTGGCATGCTGTTTAAGTCTGTTTTCCTGCTTCATCTCCCTTGTCTAGAAGACTATACATCATATTAAAGATTCTGTAGCTTTTCTGAGCTGAAGAATTAAGACAGTTGGGTTTCTTATGGATTTCTTATGGATTCTCATGGATTACATCTTCTAATGAGAATACCCTCAGCTTTCTCATGTTATTATCTGACTGCCTTTGCTGGTAAGAGACAGAGCGGATCTGGAACTACAAGTATGCTGAATGGCCAACATACAACAACCAATTTCTGCCTTCCTTTCCCATAGTGGGGACGGGGATTTAGCACTGTGTTTTCCACCTGCACTTTGTCACCAGATTTATAAGAGGTTGCTGGTCGCGGTTGTTTTTGAGACAGTGTCATCTCTGTCAAAGTTGGTTGAAACTGAGCAAGTTCAGAAATTAATAAGGAGAACAAGTTTTTCAGTTGTCTTTGTTGCTATTGTCAGCCTAATTTCTGTAGAAAGCCATGCTAAAATATTAGGCTAGTCTGATGATCTAGCTTTGTTAAGTTTTAGTAAATATTTTGTCCCATTTTTGATAACATGCTACTTCTTTAATCAACTTTGTCACTGTTGCATAGCTGCTGTTGAAAGCTTAAAACACTATTTCTGTTGTCATCTTTTAGTACACTATAAACAATTTGTATAATTCTTCCTTTTAGAGGAGGGAGACTTTCTGATTTTAGGTTACTTTTTTTCTCTATTGTAACTCATAGAATGCAAATAAATACTAAATAATGCAATATCATTGTTATTAGTGCCGGTAGGCTTTTTTGATTAGTACTCTTTTACTTCCCTGCAAAATAATTGATATTAAAGACATTGAATTTCCTGTTTATTTTCCCATCTACTTTTGTGGTGGCATTGGCAGCTTCTTGATATGAGACTCAGAAGAGGACTAGTGCGTTTTCCAAGTACATCTGAAATTGAGGCCACACCAGGCAGGCTTTATTTAAGCCAGAGGGAAGGAGAACAGGAAAGCAGTGATCTAAAACTGAAGCTGGGGGTACTGCAGTGCAGTTTATGGGAGTTCTTGATTGAGAACAGTACTTCTTTTCAGTCCTACATTTGATACATCTTGAGGGAAAGTCAAAGATCACTGTAGCTACCATTAGAGTGTTTTGAAGAAAGACACGGTCTCCCAAGCGCTCTTGTAAGTTTTGCCAAAGTTAGTCTGCCCATTTCTGTTATGTAGATTATAATATAACATGTACAAGTAAAATGAGACTTCCCGTGAATTTTGGAAAACGCTGAATGATACGTAAACTGAGCATATAATGTCTTTTCTGTATCAGACACAGCTCCGAAACCAGCTAATCCATGAACTAATGCACCCAATTTTAAGTGGAGAACTTCAGCCACAGGCTGTTCCAAGTGATGACAGTTCACTTTTGATCACAGCTTCCAACAGTTTGGTGGCAGATCATCTACAGAGGTGTGGCTATGAGTATTCGCTTTCTGTTTTCTTTCCAGAAAGTGGATTAGAGAAGAAGAAGGTAAGTTCCATAATTTACCTCTTCTAAGACTTCTAGGAGCTTTGCTTTCTGCGGGTTGTCATATTCCAACAGAATTGAAAAAAATCCCCTCTTGTGATAGTGAAATACAAACAAAAGCGCAGCTTCTGATCATAAGAGATTTCATCATTTAGGGCTATTTTCATGAATACTTTAAATTGGCAATAAGCTAACAATGCTGTTCTGGAAAGACAAGAGCACAAGCTTCTTAACCTCACACTTGCTTCACCCATCACCACAGTCTGGTTTGACCGTTTGTGAGGCTGTGTGGCAGAACACCTGGGGAACTGATCCCGATTAAAGCTAGCCTCTTGTTTGGCTGTTCAGTTCCCTGAAAGTGTGGTTCATGGCCAGTTTAAGCTGTTCTAACTTCAAGCTGTGGCTGAAAAGGACAATCCTTGCCCTCTCTTTGTTTCTTCTCTGTGAGTATGTGATAGGGTGAAGTTGTTTCTAACTGAAAATTAAGTTTTTGACCTGGGAAGTAGTTAGTTGTCATTTGGGTTAGTGAGCTTATCTGATTTGTATGATAAATCAAGAAAAGAGGTAAGGAAAGTAGCAAGAACATGTCTCCAGGCTGGGGAGGAGACAAAACTATCTTTTCACAGCCTCAGTTGATCATGAAATTACATACTGGCTGCTGTATGTCTTAGGTAGTGGAGATAAGTAAATGTAGCACTAGAACAGCACTGAAAATGGTTTTACAAGGCAATGAATAAATCTTTCTTGAATGGAAAACATTCTACAACTGTAAAATAATACCTATTACATATTTGAAATTATTTAAAATTAGTTAACCTTTTCTAACTTATCTTTTTTCCCCCAAAGCTATGGACTATGCAAGATCTTCTTCAATTAATGAGGATCAATCCAAAGTCCAGTCTTTACAAATCACTGGTAAAGTTATTTCGATTTTGAAAATAAGCTTAATTTACAGTGGTGATGAAATAGACTGGCTAAAACATCTTTTATTTCTTACAGACTTCAGGAACTCGGAAAGAAAATAAAGGTACAAGATGTATATACGTGATGCAGACAAGGATAATTGTGTCAGCTTCATCTTTATTAAGATGCGAGCAATAGAAATTCACATTTCTTGAGTGTATGTTGGTATGGAATAATATGGATTCAGTCAGATTTTGAAACTTGCAGTACACCAGATGATGAATATTATATTTCAGGATTATCGAACTCCTGTTTGTGGTGTGGATGAAGTGTTAACATTCACCTACAAAATAAATTACTTGAACATTAGAAATACAAAAAACATCTGTAGTCAGGTATTAAATATAATACTGTTTGGAAGCTTTTCACACTAAGTTTGGCAAACTCAGATTTTGGTTTGTGTTTATAGCTGACTGTATTAGCTTGCTTAATGTACTTCAAAAATTAGTTAAAGATTTAATTGACTTTCCACTGTTTTATATAAGAAATAATTCTTATGTCTGCGTGATGAAACCTAGCTGTATTGTATAGCCTGAAGTGGCTTGATCTTCAGAAACCACTGGTGCCTAATGATCTCATAATTAAAGTAGTAATAATCTGCTCTCTCAAATGACCTTGGAAGTCAAAGAGACATGGATGAAAGGGGAAGTTGCTAAAGGACAGCTTTTGCAGAATTAGATGGGCTGGATTATGTTTATAATAAAATCTTAATAGTTTACTAGTATTGATTTTTACATAAATACTTGATTCTTTCCGTAAATCGAATAAGTTTTCTTGTACAGTGAAAATTACTTCATTAATTACAGGCTGAATTTCTGTTTTGGTATGAAATCAAAACTAATTAATACATTGGGTCTTGTTAGGTTTTCTTATGCAGATTTTAATCGGACTTACAGAGCATCATCTAAGTAAGGAAACTCATGATGCAGAGACTCAGACAACCTCAGTTCCTCCTTACAGAGAATCTCTTGGTAAGTCCAACCTCTGAAAAAAGTCTCCCCAAATATTTTCATATTGGTGAATAGTATGGATTTATAAATTGTGTGAATGCTATTCATTCATCACTTACTCAAATACAGCCTGAAGTAATAATAAGTAAAGGTCATACCTATCACTGGTACATAACCTTAAAACAAGGCAAAAATTCTGGTATGTTTTTTTTTTTTGAATCACTCATGTTTTCTTAGGCACTTAGCTAAGAGCTATAACATCTTCAATGGAGTGTAAATGTTATGTGCTGAAATATGTTCTGGAAAATATAATTGTAAATCTGTGCCTTGCTTCTCTTTCTGTGATAGGGTTTCAGTGAAAGTTAGGCATAGATTGAGAGTTCTTGAATTATAACATGCATGCTGTTAGTAATAGAAAACTCCTAAAAGTTGCATGCAAAAGAAAATTCTTGCCCATCCATGGTAAGGAGGATGACTGACTGTGTTATACCACAAATAGTGCCTAAAGAGCTAAGTGCCTCCTCCTAGGTGTATGTTGTGTGGCATAAAGCTGATAAAGGGCATTTCTGTGCTGCCTCCGCTTTTGTACCACGCCGGTCTTTCTATGACAGTGCTACTTAGGTAAACTAAGGAACTTCCTAGAGAGAGACAGGTTCCTACAGTCTTTGGTAGGATAACTGTGGTGACTGTTTTTAAATTATGTTGGATATGTTGTTCTTTTTATAGCTGAGAAGCTTCAGCTGATTGATGAACAGTTTGCAGACTCTTATCCCCACCATCAGAAATATCAATCTTTAGAAGTAAAACTTCATGAATATAGGAAAGAAATAGAGAAGCAGCTTCAAGCAGAAATGTGTCAAAAGGTATAGCTCTGGTCATTGAATCTGAGGGAGACATTTGTTAATTTTGACTTTGCATGTTACAAACTTTTAATACTTAAGGTGCATTGAAGGAAAAGATCTAATAGTGAGTTACAACAAACACAAGAGGCTGAGGTAATCCAATATCAATGGTTAATTTGCTTATATAGCATGTGTATATTTCCCATTCCCCTTCTTTGTTAAATGTGCACAGAATGTTAAGCTTTTTATTATGATGTTAATTTGAAACACAACTTTTTCTTATTTTGATTGTCTCAATTTGGTAAATTTTATTTGCTCTTTGATTATTTTGTTTTATGGAGAAATGTTTACTCTGCTTAGTCAAACTATTCATTTTCCTTCCCAGTTAAGATTTTGAAGCTTGAATATAATACATAGCGACTGAGATGCGTGAATTGCTGCTGTGTACTTTGACAGTTAGTTAAGTTAATTTTTGATACTGATGAGAATTTGCATACTATTTCAAAACATTACACAGAAACACTAAAATCATTACAGGCAATATCATGAATTATTTCTCTATTTTTCTTACTATAATTGAAGACAGCTCTTTATTTTCCTTCATTTTGGGAATAAAATTAGAATTTTTTTTTGATCACATGATCAGTTAATAATCCTTATGTCTGAAAAATGGAGCACAGAGAATCTACTGCAGTTCATTTAAATATGGAGTTTTTTTCCATTAATTTCTGTCAAGATCAACAGTTTATTTGGATAGAAAAATGATAACCTGATCATCAGAATTCTTAGACACACTTTTAAAGGCACTCGTCTGCATATAAACTGTTTGAGGAAATCAGTTTAGTTGTATTTATTCAGCTAGACATGTAGAAGGACAGAGAGTTAACAATGTCAATGTATTTTACTTTCATTTTTCATTTAGTCTTCATTCCCCAATTGGCACTGTCCTTTTGAGTATGTAAAGCGCATTAATTTGTGTGTTGTAAAGTTTATCTCAGTTTAAGAAAAGCAGTTGCAACAAAGGAGATTGGAATCTTAACCAGATACAGATCACTTCTAAATTCAATTAACTTTACACAGATTCCTTAGCAATGTGACGTGAGTTACTGTAAGACATTTCTAATCCAATTTGTGTATGTACGAGTGATGCTGTACTGTCTCAGCATTTCTGTAATTTTTCACAAAATTTATTCCCACAGACCTCTGTTCCTTGATCAGGCATTCCTACTGTGCTTTTTCCCCTCTCTTTAACCTTGTTTTCTACAGTTTCACAATTTTTCTAGCATTCTTTTTTTATTCTTTTGCTCATTTTTTTCTCATATTTTTGTCTTGTATGCTTGCTTTCCATTTTCTTCCAAATTTTTGTTATAATTCTTTATAACTCCATTTGTTCTTGCATATATATTGCACTTCACACACATTGTATGGAGGCATGTTCCCTACAATTCTTCGGTGCAGTTGCAAGATGCATACTTTCCTTTTTATATGCATTTACTTTTTTTTTCAGTTGTGCTAAGAAATCTGTGAATCAGGACTTCTGTTTCTGCAACCCTCTTTATGTGGAGTTACAAGTTCTGCATTTTTTTACATGTTCAGCGCTTTTTGGTGCCCAGCTGAATTTCTGTTGTTCCTGCGCGATTCAGGATGGGTCTGCTTCTACCATTTCTCGCATCACCAGTCAAATGAGATTCTTTGGGAAAGGGGCAAGAATAGAGACAGTGTCAGAGGAGGAATTAAAAAGTGTGGCCATTCCTTAATTGCAAGCCAAATATCACTCATGCAGTGCATTTTTCTTCATAGACCTCTGTTTTGGTCTTGTCTAAAGCTATTAGTTTTGTGTAAGATCTGCTTTGAGATGCCAGATAAATGCATGAAAACCATGTGAGACATGCAAATAGTATGTGCTGCTAAGATACTTTTATCACAGTGATTTATTTTTGTCAAGTTATTGTTTCCTAACAAGAATTTCTAGGTGAAATTTAGAATTGTCTGAGGAGGGATTGTCTTTGTGGATTTGAAGATGGCCCTACTTAACCCTCCTTTCCTCCTTTATGTAAAAGCTAGAACATTTTAAAGAAGTTGAAATAGCAAAGATTAAAATGGAGGAGAAAGTGCAGACCCAGAAAGAAATCTCTGAACTGCGTCACGAGTTAGAGAGGACACATCAAGCAAAGTCTGAAGCGTTGATTTCTCGTGAAAAGAATGCTATTGAGAGGCTTCAAAAGCAACAAGAGGTAAAGTTCCAAATATTTTTTTCTTAATCTAGTAGAACATGATTCAGTGAATTGATTAAACTGTTCGTTCTTCTTCAGGAGATTTACCTTAAGATCTTACTTAGCTGATTAGTGAAAACTTTGAATTTACTTTTATTCTCATAAATAGGGGAGCATGTTTAGCAGCTGCAAGAATGAGCATAGGTAAATGTCTAAGTAGAGCTAGGTGGAAAAGGAACAGTTCTGCAAGCTAGGATTGAAGGATTTGAATGTAATAAATACTTTTAATTCAGTTTTAATAACTTTGTTGAATTCACGTCACTGAGATTTTTTTTTTAAACAGTTGAATGTAGCTTTTAGTTATACTATAAATTCTTTCAGTTGCTAAGAAGGACTCTAAAAGGAATATATAGTCTGTATGGTACAGATAATGACATACAGAAATGGCATATATGTTGAATATTATTAATAGTCACTGTCTTTACTGTAAGCTAGCATATCCTTTCATTTCGTCAAACACTTTTTTTGTTGTTGAATTCCTCCTTTGGGCTGTTAACTCTTAATGTTTTGCCAGAGTAGTAACTGTTACTGCAGCACACAATAATTTATATATAGTTCTAAATTGCTTCTCCCAATCTCTGTTACTTTTCAGTTTTTGGAAGAATGGTTTGCTTGCTACTCTATTGCCTGTTTGCCTAGCCAACCCCCTGCCTGCAGTCAACCTTCCTATCCAATTAATATCCACAAATGCTAACCACATGTTTTTTTCTCTGGTGTGGTGGTTTGGTTTTTTTGTTGTGGTAGTGGGTTTTTCTGGTTTTGATTTTGATTCCCCCACCTCTCCCCGTCCCTTGAAAGCAGGGGGTATTGGTTAACAAAGCAATCATACAGGTCTCGCTATATAGATTATTACATACCGCTCTCTGCTATTGACCTCCTTCCAATCTGAAAATTAAACATTTTATCACTATGCTATGAATTTCTTTCATGATTATGTCCTTAGAAGCTTACAAGAAAACTGTCTGGTTTATGCTATCAGTCGTCTTCTGTGGTCACGAAATTAATTCAGTAATAAAAAAACCAAACGATGACTAGATCAAAATATCTGTCAGGTATTGTGTATGAATATTTGGTTGCTCTTGTCAGCTTCTGCACTCACTGGAAAATACATGTTTCATTTACCTGGGGACTCTTTTAACAGAGACCAGGAGCAATACTGAGTTGAAGTATATTTACATTAAAAGTAGAAGGTAATTTAACCCTTTACTAAGATAACTTTATACCCTGGAAATATGGCTTGACAAACTGCTCTGGTTTTTTGCACCAGGAACAACAGCGAAGTCTTTCAGCACTGTCAAATGCACAGGGCTTGCAGACTTGGTATGAGCACCTGTATGGCAAAATCATAATTTTCTTCTTCTCAGGCACTTATTATTTCTTTGGAGAGAAATAATGCCTTGTGTGCTTAAGGACAAGAAAAGCTATTTTTTATTAATAAGAGGATATGTGCTTTTGGTATTAGCATGTTCATCGCTTTCACAATTTGTTTTATTTCTATAAGTTAAGCTGCAAAACCAGAAAGACTGATGGTTTACTCATTTTTCAGTTTTAAATCGTGTTTTATCAGGGGTTTTTGGCACTTGTTTTTTCAATTTTGTTTTATGAAGAACATACAAAACTATTGTTTATTAAAAAAAGTCAAGTGTTTGGACATGTTTATTCTGTAAAAATTTTTAAAACATTTTTTCCTTTTGCGTAATTTTTAATCAATGCTATTTCTTAAAAGAAAAGTGTTTACAGGTAGCCAGTAGTGACTCCATCTAAAAGATTTTTACTCGGAGTAAAAGGAGAAAGGAAATTAAAAAAAAAAATTATAATCGATTATGGATGTTATTTCAAATTATGACTATATAAATAATATTTATTGGAGTAAGACCAATTCTTGAAGAAGATCCTTGAAAGTTTGAATGTGTTAAACAGTAAATACCTGTATAAAATATGAAATAAAACTATAGATAATATTTTATGATTCAGATAGAAGCAAAGGAAGTGTATGCCCAGAGACAAAGTCTACTGAAAGATATTGAAGCCGTAAGGACCAGAGAGGTGGAACTGAAGCAAAGAATTGAGGCATTTGAAGTGTAAGTTGTTGAAGGGCATATACAATGCTAAATGATGCTGTTGTCCGTTTTCTGGAAAGTGTACTTCAAGATGTTGCTGCTTCTGTGACGTTGAAATAGATTACATATCCCAGAAGTTATGTTTTGCATTTTGAGCAGTATTGTATGCTGTCTCTATTAGGAGGGATACCCCATACAAAAAGACATTTGGGTTTTTTTCTTATTCCACCTCATCCAAGCAAAACAGTGCAGTGTCACTTTGGAGGCAGGGAACCAGATGTTTGCTTTGAAGTGCTTAAATTAAAAAAACAAACAAACAAACCAACCCCAAACAACACAGTGTGTGACCCTAACACTCATGAGGCATCTATATGATATTTTGCTGCTTTAGTCCTGTTTTTTGGGGTTTTTTGGGGTTTTTTTTGACTTGTCCTTAGTAAGTTTTTCTTTTGTTTAATAAAAAAAAATAACTGAACTATTTTTGGCCAGGTTTTCAATACCACTAAATGTCATTTCTTTGTCATCTGTTTTTTATAGCAAAATAAGTATCCTGCTACCAAAAACTTGGTTTTTTTTAACAACCCAGCAGAGGGTGCTGATAGAATAGCATGCTCAGCACTATCTCCTCTGAAGCCTTTCTGGTGTGGGAAACTGAGCTAGGGTTAGCCCGGGATAGCTGCATAATTGATTGGTACAGGATTTTAAATAGGGCAATTTAGTTCGTGTCACATCTCCTTGTTCGTAATGAATTACAATGACAGATTCTGATGATAATTTTAAATTGCTACAGTGTTCCAAGCAAGCAAATTACCCTTCGATGTCTCTAAATGTTATTTAAAAAAAAACCACCCAAAACCAAATACTAAAGTTTTAGCTTTATAACTGCTCATTGTCTGTATATTTATGGATATTTCAGCACTCAGAAACTTCAGGAAGAGAAAAATAAAGCTATTGATGATGCACTTCGACGTCGGGAGGTTGCTGTGAAGAACATAGAGGAGACATATGACCAAAAGCTTAAGACGGAACTCTTAAAGTAAATTTTTCCTTTATCTCTAATAGGACACATGCTGCTTCCTATGAAAACAGAATAATAAATTCTATAGGATTTCTTTTGAAAAGTGTAACAAAACAAGGACTTTGAAAATGAGTACTCATATTTTTGTTTTAATCAGCTCGAATTCTTTACATTATTGTTTCGCTCTTTGCTAGTAGGACAAAATGTTCTGTCAGGTTCAGGAAAAGTCTGCTATAGAAAATAATTCTCTTTTGATTATAGGTTATATTATTGTTGTTTAAATTCTGTGTTGTTATCTGGGAAAGAGATATGACATTAGTTGTATGTTCAGAAAAGAGGATTTGAAGCAGTATTAGTGACTTCCTTTGACCACAATTAAAAGAACTGACCATTTTACAAATGCCAAAAAGGCACGGAGGGAAAATTAGCATTAAAGAGATGTCATAGGTTTCTTGGAAAAAGGGTGAGACGCACGCTAGCCCATGGTACAGATAGATTGACTCTTACCTTAACCCCTCCCCATTTTTGGAGAGAGATTCTCCGATATAGATCACCCTCTTTTATTGACTACCATCTGCTTGAATATGGTATCAAACAATTTACTTAGAAATGTTTTTCAAAAGCATTAAGACCTCATCTGTGACTGCCTTTGAGGTGTTGCGGTGGGTGTATCCGAACTTCGCTGTTGTACTTTCTTGGAGTGCCTTGGTCACTTGAAGGGTTCCCTGATGCTGCAACGTGGGCAAGTGCTCTTGGCATGTTATTACTCATGGGTATTTGATGGCATGAACCAGTCTTCCAGTTAGGCAGTTAAATCAAATGACTGATGTATCGTCACTTTTTATTGCAAGCCAGTGAACGATAAGTATTGTCTCTGTTAGTGTGTCTTTATTTAAATTACAGAGGAAAGATGTAAAGAGTAGGTTTTGATAAGAATGATGCCTCAGCTGAAACTGAGTAGATTTGAGGGTTTTATCAGAGAACAGTGAAATGCAACTAATTGACCCACTTTGGTATCTTATTTTACCTAGTCCATAACTGCTAGTTACAAATAATGCTTGTAAAGTGCTTTTGGTTCATGAGAGTGAAGCAAATTATTTTAAGGATGGACTGATATTTAGCTTATTTTATCAACATACAAAGTATTTTAGGTATCCTGCAAATGCTCAAAAGATAAAATTCATGTCTTTTTGTCCCAAATCCTTGCTGAAGAGTATCAAAGAGCTACTATTTATTGCATAGAAATAATGATGCTCGCTATAAAATGAATCTTTCTGTATTTCTACAGTCAACATGAAGTGCTAATAATTGGGAGTAGGATCTGAGTGGTCTGGACCATTTGCAAAAATGTGGGAAGAAGGATATGGCAATGTCTGAAAACATTTGTAATCTATGTCCCTGTCATACAAAATGCTGAGCTTTCTTAGCTCCTGTAAATTCCAGTAAAATGGAATGATAAAGTTGGATGACTGCTAGGCTATGAATAGTGGGGTACCTGGGCAGTGCTCGGTGTCTAACTGGTGGCCGATGACCAGCAGAGAATCCTTGGGATCAGTACTGGGACCTTTACTGTCCAACACCACCGTCTGTGATCTGGATGTTGACACAAGGCATCCTCAACAACTTTGAACATGAGGCTTAATTAAGGAGAATGGCTTCCACAACAAGTGGCAGAGTTTCAGTTCAGCCAGACTTTGATAAGCTTGGGGATGGTGCCAACACAAATGTTAGGAATTTTAACAAGGAGGACTGCAAAGCTCTATGCTTAGGGCAAAATATCCCTATGAAGTAGTATAAATGGTGAAAAGGAATGGACTGAGGAGCTGTGTTTCTGAAGAGGACATGGGAGTTTTACAGTGAATGCCAGGTTGACTACGAGCCAGCAGCACACTTTGGTAAATAAGGCAAACAACATGATGGATGACATTAGCAGCAGCATGGCCGACAGACTGAGGGAAGTTTTTATCTCCTTTGGATATTGGTGAAGGCTGTGCTAGGAAAGCCATGCCCAGGTTTGGGTTCCCCGCTCAAGAAAGTCATAAAGAAACTGGAGGAGTTTAGTAAAGGTCAGTCAAGATAGTTATGGGACTATCAGACGTGACCTCTGAGTTCATGTGGCAAAGGCCATAAATTGTGGCTTGGGAGATTCAGTTTGGACCTGGGGAAGGTAGTGCAGCATCGGCACAGGTCATCCAGCGAGGCGGTGGAATACACATCCTTTGAGGTTTGCAAGACTTGGCTAGGAAGAGCCACAGCTGACCTGCTCTAGAGTTGGCGGTGGTCTTGCCTTTTGAGCAAGTGATTGAATGAGGTACCTGGCAGGGACCTTTCCAACCATTTCAGTGGCTCTGCAATAACTAATTTTGTCAATAAATAATTATGTGATTATAGTTTAGTCTGGGAAAGACTGGAATTTACATAAATGCATGCGCATGTGTGCACACACGTACTTTGGAAATACATAATTCTTTTTGCTTCTAGGTATCAGCTTGAATTAAAAGAAGAGTACATAGCCAGAACTAATAAAGTTGCTGAAGATGAGAAAAAAAATAAAGGTAACCATGTCTCTGAGATTAATAAAGTAGCTGTTTATGTCTAGAGATTTTCCTAACAGTTATCAAAACACTGTTGTTACTAAAGTCACAGTGTTCAGTAACAGTGGTATAGCCATCAAAATATATTTTGAAAATATGTGGCAGGATCCAGTGACAGGTCAGCAACTCCCTGCTCTTCAGACTGCAGTGGGAACCGTGAGCCGCTGCTTCGCACAGAGGCTGCAAAGCATCCTGCTTTTTCAGTTTCCCACCTCATTCTGAAGTCCCACCAGCTCATTCGGTCTCCAATTGAAGTCTGGTGCAGTCTGGTACCATACCCTTGAATGATTGCCAGTTTCGACATTTATTGTGCACAAGATGTTTAATTGGAGCTTGAGGAAGAGAGCTGGGACAGATAACATGTTTAGACCTGTAAGTTAGGGACACGTGAAAGAAGCAGTATATCATGTGCATATGAATTTGATTTACTTAGTTCTAAAGGAATATATGTATGCATATTTATGTATACGCACAGTGTGATTTACTTATTTTTGAAGGAATGTGTATGACATTCAGTCATTTTTATGTCTTTAATTGAATGTTTGGCTTAGCAGCTTAAACTGTTTTTTGCTGATACCGTTTTTTACTGTAATACTCTACTAATTTTAATTCAGCATTTGTAATCCTCCCTGCAGAGAAAGCTTTGCTTTTGCATGAAGAAGCCAGTGCTGTTAATTCAAAAAAGGAGGAACTCAAGCAAGCTATATCACGCACGAAAGAGCTTGAGGTAATTGTAAAAATGAATTTAAAGAAGCTGTATTCTTAGTGCATTTAAAGTACATTTTTTTTAAAAAAAAAAGATGTGAAATAAAAATAGTTAAGTAGTACAGCAGTTCATAAGCTTCTAAACTGTTCTTTATCTGCAGCTGGATTTGGAGTCAGTGAAGGCCCAGGTTCTGTTGGTAAATAAACAGAATCAGTTGTTGACTGAAAAACTGAAAGAGGTATCAGACTATCCTTTGCTAAAGGAGGAGAAATTGGAGCTCCAAGTGCAGAATAAACTACTTAGGCAACAGTTGGATGAGACTCGCAGTGAGAACCAGCATCTTCGAGACAGTCAGTATCAATAATTTAGTAATTTTCTTGTTTATGTTTCTCTACAAGTATTTGTTTAGAAATAAATTTGCATTAAACCACATTCTTTGTATTATGTTTGCTAGTAGTTTGCATTAAACCTCAGCTAATGTTTGTGTAAAATGAAACAGTCCTTGCCATTATAAGTTTATTTTCTTTAATATGTCTGTATAGTAGAAATCCTGAATTAAGTGACAGCTGTAACAGGAAGAATATCCCTTTCACTCTTTGAAAAAAGCAGTGCAATATTTCTAACCATAGCATTAGTATGGTTAATAATCATAAAAGAACATTGCATTATTACTTTTAATGTTTACCTGACTATAGTTATAAAATGTCAAGTATTTTTAATGTGCATTTGAGATTACAGGAGAGTAGAGGCATACACCCAGTTAAATAAGGTTAGGATATGTATTTTTCTTCCAGAATAGGTCAGCCTCGGTCTAGCTCTTAAAAGAACTACACCAACAAAAATTTCAATCTTTCGTAAAAGGAAGAAAAAAAATTCCTAAGTACTTTATTCAAACAAAACCTTGTTATGTTCCTAAAAACAAATCGGAGTTACATTTTGAAGGGGTATCATAGTCTACGACTGAGCGTCTAGTATTTCTCTTTCTGGGTAGAGCTATCCCAGCCCTCGGCGGAGCACCTGGCCTGCCAAGTGGAGCTGAGGAGAGTGGAACATTCTAGGAAGCTGGCGCTGGATGAATTTGAAAGTCATAGGCAGATTTTGGAAAAGCAGCTACAAAATGAGGTAAATTATAATTTGAAATCTTTCTTCTTCCTGTCGTCTTGTTCATGTTTATCTGTGTACCCGTGTAGGCTGTTTGGTGTGTAGTTATGGCGATTATTTGTACTTTGCTTATTTTTATGTAAAAAAACTCTAAAGAAAACAAAACCAAAACAACACCAGAAAATGACCAAAAAAAACCGCAAGCCAACATAACCAAAGTAAATCTTTCCAAGTCATGAAGTTGTCAGCACTGACTTGCAGTAGGATCCTATGTGTCTGTGGTTTGACTGGACCGGCAGAACATTTAGAAACAAGTATTCAGCCAGTTGAGATTACTCTTTTTGTTTGAATTATACTGTTTTGTCTTTTTCTGTCAATCTCCTATAGGTTGAGCGTTGTGCCCAGTTAAAGACCCAGCTGTTGGACTCTGAAGCTACTGTCAGGAAGCTGAATGTGCAGGTTGAAGAACTGAAACTGCAGGTGAAACAAACACAGGCAGGTTTGTATCCTCCGCCAGGGCAGTCCTTTGTGATGTTCTCTTACCTAACCAGTGTCAGAATTTCCAGAAGCTTAAAAAAGCTGCAATTGCATAGAACTAATACACCACCAATAAATAGATTTTAAGTTTAAAATTAAAATCTATTTAAAAGCCCAATTTAAAAAGCAGACTCATTACAACTTCCCTCCCTTTCAGAAAACAAACATATAGGAGGAAGGGATAACATTCCTCCCTGAATGCTTGCATGTTTTTATTGTCTGTTTTTCCTCAGTATGAAGACATTAACGTTTGGTGATAACATAATCGCCATTTTCCAGGAGGCGAGTCGTGTTTTAATGTATTTTGATTGTTGAATGTTCTTAATAAGAATAATCAAATTGAAATTGTATTGTGTACCTCACAAATTTAAATTTAACTTTTAAACAGTTGTTGTCAAGGCTAATAACTTACCCACCTCATATGGGCACTAGAAAGAGAGAGGCACTTGCATAAAGGAATTCAGTCTGCTGAAGAAATATAGTTCTAAAGATGCCTGTCTGTCAAATTGCTAGTATCAAGTATCATAAATAAAAGTTTTGGGATGTATATTTAATCTACAAATATGGAATTGAATTCTGCAGTGATTATTCATTACATACAGCATGTGTTGCACCATAGCTCAGTATATGCAATACTTTATGTATCCACTAGACCAGTATGTACATTTTCATATGTAGTACAAGTATCGGTACTGTTTGGAATTGGAAATTTATTAGTGTCAAAGTAGCAAATACATATTTTAATTAAATGACTGAAAGTACTGCTGGGACCTTGATTTTGCATCAGAGTTAAGGATGTCATTGAAGAACCATTTATGTAGAATGAAAACAAGGTTGTGATTTTGCTGGGAAAGATACAGCCCTATAGATTGGTCTTTTGGGCTTGCTGAAGCATATAAGTGCAAGCCAGGAAGAAGAGAGCCCCGAAACATTCAATTTAACTGACAATTTTGCAGAAGTACTTTTTTAAAAAAAACCAACAACATTATCTATGTGCTATGTTGTTTTTCTCCAAATTTCTTTTTTGATCTAAATAGAAGGAAACTGTTAAGACTTGTGGCCTACCCTGTGTCCCTCACCCTTTAACAGTATGATTGGATATAATGTGTCCAGAGTGATGATGTTTTCATTTTTATTTATTTATTTGAACATAATTTAAGAGATAACATTGTGGAGTGCATACTTCAGGTAGTTTTACATGGAAGGATTATGTATTAAAAATATCAGTGATAATTTGCAGCTATGCAACTACATTAAAAATACATTTAAGTCAATCCATTAAATTCTCAAAACTTAAGCCAATTCCATGTTAAAGTAATTTTGATCAAATTGAAATTTAAATGCTGTGTTCTACTGTTGTTTTTTCGTGATGGGTTTCCCTTTCTCACTTTTCACTGTCACTCACTTTCTCTTGCTGTCTTTTAGCTCTGGAAAATGAAGTGTATCGGAATCCAAAGCCTTCGCTTGTTGATCGCTCTGTCCTTGACTTCACTGGTGACAGAATTGTGCCTCACGATATTTATGTGGATAGTGTGTTCCTGAAGAATCAGGTGATGACCGATGTGATGAAGGTAAATGCTGTGCCAAGAGTTGGCTATCGTCAGCAGTTACAGCCACGCAGTGCGTCCCCGGATTCTGACCTGGAGTGTATGGCGCAAACCCGGGCTAGAATAAAAGAGCTAGAAAAAGAGGCAGAGTATTTGGAAGAAGCCTACAGGAACTACCAACACAGAGTCATGCAGGATGCGGCTGCGAGCAGGACACCAAGAAAGATGCAGTCTCCTTTACTTCTACAGTCTGCTATTAGTAGACCCCCTTTGACTACCCAGCACGAACTTCTAGAGGATAATCCCAGCTTCCAGCGTTCCCCCCTGAGCAGTCCAAAAGGTGAAAAGTACATCAAAAGAACTGGGCAGGTTGATGCTTTTAAAAATCCCTTAACACCACCACACAGAGGAGCATCTTCGTCAAGACGCCTTTCTTCTACTCCCGTTTCCAAATCGAAAGGAGATCTCGATAACAAGAAAATTTCAGATGGTAAGTCACCATTGTTAATGTGGTGTGGTATTGGGGTTTTACTTCTTGTTCCTCTTGTGCTATGGGAAGAGAAGGATTTAGCAGTGATAGTCTTTCACTCATTTGTTATTTGCGAAGAGGCAGGAGAAGTCAGAGACAAAATATGCTAGGTGCTTGGAGCAGTGCTTCTTCAGGGAAACAAGTACTGGAGAAGTAGATTGAGGGAGGCTGAACATACCGCACTTAGTTCAGATAGCTTTAAAGAGAAGACTATGCCCTATAATTCACTACAGGTGTAACCTTATGATATACAGAGTTTCATTCAAAAGTTGCTTTTAAGTATAACTACTTTGCAACATTAATTGTAATTTCCTAGTTTTAATAACCCTCCTTCTGTATTCCTATCCTTTCATTTAACTATTGTAGTTAACATTTGTGCAACAGAAAACTACTTCGTCTGGCTTCTCTTAAATTGAGTTTTCCAATCTGAAAGGTCCAGATTTGCTTTCATTTGCTTTTTTTGTGCTGTGACATCTTTATCAAATATTCCTGAGCAATTGTGAGGGGGAGGGGATTAGTGTTTGGTCATGATTGGAAAATTGTAATTTGCTATTAATTTCACAGCATCTAATAATTACTTAGTTGTCTTTTTTTGAAAGGGACAGTAGCCAGAAAAGCAAGCAAAATAGAAAAGAATTGAAATTTAAAACCCCATGATGGTGTTTCAGATCTGCAGTACATCTGTTTCTTGAGTCATGCAATTCTTGTCACCCTAGCTCAAAGTGGATTTAATAGGATGAAAAAAAGCGAGAGTGACCAAAAAAAAGATAATGATCAGTTTCTGCATGAGGGGAGGTTAAATACAAGAAGGGCTGCTTAGTTTGGAAAAGAGTTGGCTGAAATGGGCTGTGGGAAATCTGGAAAGCAATGAGTGATGTGGAAAAGGTGAAAAGGGATTGTTTAATCGCTGCTTCACAGACCCCAGAATCCTGTGATGTTGAAAGGAAGGAGAAGGAAGTACTTTTTCATACCATGAGTAAGTTGTGGAATTATTGCTTCTGTGGCAACAAGTATAGATGCAGGAGTGAAACTTCCTTGTCAGGAGGACTCAAAAAATATTGCTTGAGGAAAGATTGGGGTGGGTGTTGCCAGAAGTAAGATGTAAGTATTCTTTTTGAGTTTTAGTTTAGTTTTGGTTAGTAATAGACACTGTTAGAAACAGATTACAAACAGTCTGATTTATGGTGGCTGTTCCCGTGTTTCTGCATGTAGAATATCATGCTCCATTACCGAAAACGTATTTGAAAACGTGAACGTCCAAAGCAGTCTTTTATGTGTTAAGTTTTCTCTGTCAGCTTCTGTATAGAGTACTTACAGACTATTTGTTTAAATCTGTACACACACAAAATCTTTCATAAAAGTAGGGCTTTGTTGTAAAATTAGGAAACATAAAAATTAAAGTTGTGTGCATAACCTTAGCAATCCTTCCCATCTTTGTATCTGCCAGAGGCTAGTTACATGATGACTGATGTCTTTTTTCCATTGGATCTGTTTTTTTGCTTAATGCACAAGACTAACTTGTTCTGGAGAGGGATAAGAGTGGAGTAACAAAGGAGGGCATTACCTGACAGGTGTTACAGAAAGGGAGCGGTACGGAGTGTAGGAACCCAGGTTGCAGTTAGATGTTCCGTTCTCAAGGTGAGCTGATGTGGTACTTGCCTCAGTAAGCACGGTAGCTTCAGCGCTAACGTGCTGTGGAGTGATGTATTTGCTTCCAGTTAGATTGCTTCCCCACTGGTATGTCACCTCTGTTTCAAGAGTCTTCTGAGGAGTGCTTTTATACTGGTATATATGTTACCCTTTGTGCTAGAAATGGCTGTAGCATCAGATGTATTTTTGCTAGAAAACCGTAAGTCCTTCTGGAAGCTTCCATGGGGCTTTTCAGTGCTGTTGAAGATGCCAGTCTGAACAGCTCAGAATAAATTTTAATAGGTAAAAGGTATCATGCACATGAGTCTGAGATTTGTTTTTCCTTTAAATGAGGTATACCTCAGTGACAACTGTAGCTTGGTTGTCAGCACCTGTCTTTGCAGGATGAAAGGAAGAAGGGTGTCCTGTAAAATACTAGAATTTGGCAAGCCTAGCGGTTGTTGTACTGCAAAATCTGCCTGTGGAAGGGTATGCAGTTTTCTCTTTTCCTTTAAATTAACCTATGCGTTTTGACTATTTTCCTTCCCAATCCCATGCATGTTGGACGTCTTTCAGGCCTTTACTTTCTCCTGGGAAGGAGTAAGCCCATTTGTTTAAGAGCAACTAAAAGTAGGACAGGATCCTTTTTGGTTTTCCCCTGCTTACTGTCTCCAATCACTGGGCAGTAACATGGCTCAAGAAATAGTTACAGAGGAAAAAATTCAGCTTGCCACCTGACCTGTGCTTCCTATTACTTGATCGGTACTTCTCACCTTGATCATTACTTCTGATCATACCTTCTGGTGAGAAAGAGCAAAGTTGGTGAGTCTTGCAGGCAGCATACTGTGAGCTAAAGACCTCGGCTGTTTCTCTTTTAGTAGAAAATCAGTAAGTTCAATCCTGGATAACTTCTAAATAGTAGCAGTAGGTTGTAATAAATTACCATATGAGATGACTGCCGTGCCACCTGTGTCCTGACATGCAGTATCTGTTATGCCGAGGAGGTGCATGCCGTAAGTACCACGTAAGTTCTTGTCCATTTGTTCTGCCTGTGAAAATTTGACAAATTATTTTATAAAAGATTGGATGTGGGTGGGCTGAGGGTTCCCACCACAAACAGGTACTGCTGATAGACAAATACGCCGTAACTGCTGGGTCCTGTTCTGTTAGCGCTCAGCTTCCTTAGAGGGTCTTCATCTGTGTTGCATGGGCACAGGGGCTGTCTGGAGATAAAAATCCATGGGCAACACCTAGTCTGAAGCATCCTGACTTCTGCAGTGTGATCTGCACCATGAATGGGATGCACTTGTACACGACCACCTGAAAGAACTTCAGGTATGGGCGTGTTAATAAGGGCTTTTCGTCTTACCTCTTGAGTCAAATTAGCACTGACTACAGTAAAAGTTATTTGGTCAATAAAGAGAAGAAAAACAACAGTACCTGCTTACTGAGTGAATATCGTATCTTGTGGAAAAAATAGTAATTCATAGTCTAGTAATGAAAGACCTGTGCAGCTGCACAGGAAAGGAAAATTAAGATTGCAAAGCAAAATTTAACCAAAGCGCTGGACTTTGCAAGTTTGATTAAAAGCTTTTTTTAATGCAGGGGTTTTGGTTTTTACCTTGGTTTCTTCGGAAACTCAAGACTTCTCTAGTCATACTGTCTGTCTGTTTCCTTCCCTGATAACTTTACAGCTGTTGATAAGAGGATAAAATCTTCAAAGATTTTTTTCTTTGCTTCATCACCCACTTTCACAAATTTGTGGAAAATGGAACCTCCAGGTTAAATTTCCTAACGAAGAGTGGCCTTTGGGAGACCTCAAACATTCTGTTTTGCTGGCTAGCAAGCACGTCCCTAGCTTGAAATCCAGGTCCATAACTGCTTCCCATAATGCCCAGCATGGGAGAAATTATTTGATGTTTGGCAGAGGGGCTGCAGTTTGTGGGGAACATGGATATGTTATGGGGTGATGATAATCATAGGCTTTGTGAGGAGTAAGTTTATGATGTTGAACGTTTGTAGAGGAGAATTCCCATACAGGAGAGGTAAAAAAAAATAACATAAATGAAATAAACAGTGCAAGAAAGTTCATGTTAAGATCGGGATGTTAGTTGCCCTATAGTGGTAGTGCCTGCACAGTCCGATTATGCATGTGTTGTAAAAACCAGCCTTGTCTGAGAAATGGCAGGACAAATAACTGACTAATACAAATTATGGGATTTTTATTCTGCAGACATCAGTGGCTCGTACCTTGCCTCTTCCCAGCAGAGTGCTGACCAGGTGCTTTCTCCTATTTCAAAGCCGCATCTACTTTCATCTTCTGAGTCTGTTTCTTCCTCACCGTCCAGTCATGACCAGAAAATCAGGTAACATTGTTTACAAAGCAACATTTTTAACCTCCTTTTTAAAGAAACATTTGCCTAACCATTCATTCCCATAGCTGCTTTTACAATTCTAGTAAGCCAATAATTTTATAAGTGAGAACTTTTCTAAAGGTGGATAACGATTTCCATTCTTGAATATCATGCCTGAAGAGGAACTTAGTTATAAAAAAACCCGAACACCCCCCTCCTCCCAAATTCAAACACCTTTGACAAATATGATTTGACATTTTCACCTCTCTTAAATTTGTGCTTCTTTACAGTGCAAAGTTATGAAGTTATGTGCAGTGGAATACTTAGACCTCAAGTGCATTGGAAACCTCAGATGAACAGTGCAAAGTTATGAAGTTATGTGCAGTGAAATACTTAGACCTCAAGCGCATTGGAAACCTCAGATGAGTGCAATGAAAGTCTTGTCCTATGGCAAAGTAAAACAACATTGATTTACAAAGTGTTCTGTAAAGTCATTTCACTGTTGTAGTTGAGCAAGGATGAAAGGTTGTTACAAAGTGTTCTGTAAAGTCATTTCACTTTGTAGTTGAACAAGGATGAAAGGTGATTCCAACGATTCCCTCTGTTGGGGCAAACGGTAGTGGCAGCAGTAGCTCCAGAGCCTAAAAATATCCACTGCCATGGAAAAGTGCTAGGCAAAGAACTAAAAAGCCTGGAGAGTGAGAATGTAAGGCATCCTAAGCACATGTTGGTTTAATGCAGATAGAGCAGACTGATAAACATCCATCACTGAAACTTAGCTCAAATCCTGCTGTTTAAGGATATTAATTAATGTTTAGAACTGTGCTTCTCAGCAGTTTCAGTTTGTGCTACTTCAACCAATGTAAGTATTGCTTTGTGACCATGCGTGGCTTCGAAGATAGAAGGCGGTTCATTTGGTGTGCGCTGTCACCATGAAGGCACACCTGACAGCTACAAGTCTTACAAAGTTGAGATGTTCCTGGGCTCAGGTCAGGCTCCTTTACTTTGTTGGTTTTCAGGCTGCTGTAGGTATCTCTGTAGATACAGCTTTAGATTTAACTGTGAACTTTTGCTTTTGCCCTTCTTTGGTTTTGCCCCTCTTTGCTTTTCTACTTTCCATGTGTCAGTGTTCTGACAAACTTTTGAAAGCAAGGTGTGGTGTGGATTCTCATATTTCAAGAGAGCTGCAAGTTCTGCAGTGCTTGAAATCTATTGTATCGGTGTAGACCTTTGGTTTCATTCTATTTCCTTACACACCAGACCACTTTCATACAGCGGAATGAAAGAGTCATTGCTAATAAATAAATATTCCGTTAATCACTAATTTCAGAAAATGTGTTTTCTAAAAATTTCCTAAAAATGTAAAATCGATTCCTAAAAGTAAATCTGAGTTAATCACCCACTGACTTGCATGCCTATGTATAGTATCTATGAAAAAAAATCTTATTTTTTAAACGTGTGAGGAATGTATGCGCATGTCCAACATATATCTGACTTTTCCTGGTGTCCTGTAACTTTGGACCATATTGATCGTTTAAAAATTTAGACTGTGTACTTTTTTGAGTAAGAATAATGTCTGCACTGTGTTGCAAATGGAAATGTGAAGGTACCACAGTGGCCAATTAGCTATTACTTGGCATGTTTTATGTACAACAACCCTATCAGATGTGTCACCCTCATAGGAATTGCCTGAATGTGAACATAGTTTTTAGTAGTTTGCTGTCATGAGCTATTTTGGGATTTGACAGTTTTGATTCCTCTAGTAGGCTTCTGTGCCATCCATATAAACGTGATCCTGACAAGGCTAACAAGAACTCTTGCGGACATTGTAGACTAATTTGAGAACAAACTTCATTCAGAAGACAAAGTTGGGCCTTTAGAGGAGTAAATGTCATTTTTCAATGACTTCAAATTATTTTTCAAGAAAAAGGTAAAAACTACCAGCTCATCACAAATTCCTGTCCAAAGTAGTGATCATCTCTCATCTTTCCGATATCAGAACAGGCCTTTTGCGTATGCTGGATGTTCAAAAGCTATTGAGGTTATATTTGATGCACATAGAGACCCTTAATAAAAAAAAAAAAAGGCCACTAATTCCTTGAGCAAAGCTGTGTCTCTTTTATTGCATCTCTACTTTTCACATCTGTGACCTGACTGACGAGCTTTTGCTGATTGAAGCTTGGTCGTTTCTGCTGCCTGTTTGAGAATGTAGATCAAGGCAGTTGTACATTCTCACTTGGTTCATTAACCAGCTGTAATGCTAACATTTTTTTGTCTCTGAAGTGCTTGTTCGTATGCCTGTATAACTGTTTTCAGAATAGGAATCTCCAGTCTCCTGTGCATGTAGGAATGGGATGGGTAGCAGAACTTTTCTCTTTTCCTTTGTTTTTTTTAAGAACTCTTTTAAGTAAATGAACAACTTGGCAAAATTAAGCTGCATAAAAATGACTTCTCTTTCCTCTCTGTATCTCCCATTTCCATATCTAAAATTCTTCTGTTCTTAATGGTCACTGCTGCTCACTCCCCGAAACTGAGAATCCTGAATAAGTATCTTCAGAAAAGCTCGAGTTCTTAAGTTTTAACGTTTGTTTCCAAGAAGAGACACTTGAATTGGCCTTAACCTGTGAGCCATCATTCCAGATTTGATGGCTGAAGAAAGACAGCTTGTCCTGGGGCAACTCTAGCAGGCATTCATAGGGCTTTCTAATTTTGTTGTTATCAAGTCCTCAATATTTAATGTAGAGAGGGTCTCTTTGGTGGTTAGAATTTGGAGAGAGCCTTTATGTTCTTGGCCTTGAAAAGAAGCGGTTGGGATTTCTAGGGACTGTGAGGTTCGTTCCTTTAAGTGGCTGTCTCTTCCTTCCCTGCTTATCCACATTTTCTAGAATATATTTCCAGTTTCCTCTATTCCTGTGACAGACCTTACAAAGTGAAGGTTGAACGTTAACCTGCGTGGTGAGGTGATACAGGAAAATGCTCTTAATTCTGTGAGGGATTGTACTTTGAAGGACATTGCAGAGTCCACACTGCCTGCAGAGTGAACAGTACGAGCAAGTTGTGTTGCAGAGAACGGTTCCTTGTGACAATGCAAGGGTATGAGGTCCCAATAATTTTCTTGAACTTGCTGCTTTCCCAAGACTTTCTTAAAGGGAAAACATTCTTTTGTTGAGTATTTTTTATTTTCTTGTGCCTTGGGCTGTTTTCTATTACATAAAATATTTGAGAAATGCATGTGTGGGCTTTTCCAGTTATTTACTCTCATTATTAGGCAAATGCCACATCATTGATGTGTATTGTGGGATTGGTTTATGACCTGTAGATTTTAAGTGGCAATGGGAACTTCTTTGAAAAGAAAAGAAAATATGATGCTGTAACATCAGTAAGCCATTACAAGTTAGCGGGGAAGAACAATTGCTTCTGTGACTACAGGAGCACCTTGTTTATTTATGTTTCAGGATATGAGTGGTATGAAAGAAGCCAATAAACACAGACAGGAAGACTAGAGTTATAAAGCAGATTATTATGTAAACCATTTCTTTTTTTGTTTAGGGCTAAAGAAATCCATTGTGAGGGTTTCAGACTAAAAAAGTCATTTTGGACGTTAACAAAATAGTCTGGGTGGTGGTGGTTGTTTGTTGTTTAAGTTTTAATTGTAATTTTAAGCATAACTCATGCAATTTAATCATTTGGAGTTGATTGGCACACCAGTACTGTTCTATCGAATATTGACACTAGGTACAGTCCAGGGTCTGGTTACCAACTTTGTGTGATGGAATGAATTTTGAAAACTGTTTGGAAATACATGTGTTTTACTCATCTTCGTGAGGCAAACCTCTTCAGTTTGGTGAATCTGAGGCAGCATATTGACTGTCTTTCTAGCAGCCTTGCAGGATACAGTATTGAAGAAAGTGGCATGCCTGTTCTTGAACCTTCCATCCTTAAGAATTATTTAACGCCCCATCATTTTTATGAAGGAAAGACTAAAAACATGAAGTAGACTTCCAAAAACTTGAACTTCTATTTACTATGTCGTATTTAATTTACAGGGTATTTTTCCCCACTGATGTTACTGAACTATACTTCTGACAATGCAGATTTATTTTTTTTATCCCCACTTTTACATTTTTTATTGAACATGTCTCATTATGGGCTTATGTTTTGTTTGTTCTCCACTTTTGCCCCATAGAAGACCTGAATTCCTTAGAAATTGTAAGCACAAACATATTTATGCCGTGGTGAAGAGCACCAGCTGGTGTGAAGTAAGCTCCTTTATGAAATGCTGCTGCTGAATTTCATTAGTGACCTGCACTTCTTTTGCTATTCTGGTTCTGGTCAGAGTTTAGTAGCTGGGTCACGTGGGAGATATTGTTCTTTCACATTATCTTTCTGATGAGATAAACGGGGATTTAGGATGAGGGCACTAACCCCATTTTTCATAGCACCCAGATTGTCACCCCTGCATATATGTTTTGCCAGACATCTAATCCTAATACATTTCAAACACATCTGTTAAGATGACATCAAAGTGGGAATTAGACTGGAACACAGAGCCTAAAAAGGCAAATTTCTTAATTTCAGTTGACTAAAAGTGTCACAATTCATTGTATTTCTCTCTCCCCCCCCTTTTTTTTTTTCCCTTTTGAGAGTGTATTTTGTTTTAACGTAATGCCTTTATGGCATATATAGGCCTTGGGGAAAGGCTGCAGGGAGATGGCTGTCAGAGAGATGGAGCTGACTTTTACCAAAAGTTAGAGAACTGTGTTTAAATAGCTTAACTTTTGACTGAGAAAGTTACGGCATTTTGGTTGCATGGTTTTTATGTTTGGTTTAGTCTGTTGCTAAGCATGTGAGTAATCCTTTACATCTCAGATCACCATTTGCTTAAAAGTTTAGCATTTATATTTATTAAATTATTTATCTTCTTCCTTCTTCTTTCAGACTTCATAATCAACAAACAGATAAACAAGATTTCAGTGATATACCCAAACCAGAGAAACTAATGTATGAGGACCTTGAAGAGCACATTTCTTCTCTTGAATGTAAGTTTTAGTACAGTTTAGACACTAGTTTAACACCTCAGGGCTTAACAGTTGTAAAACATTTGTCTTGATAGTTTAAGACTGTAGTTGGAGAGAAAAAATTCTGACCGATGTCAAAAATAAGAAAAACAGTCTCAGATGATGAGGGATTCATTTCATATTTGCATCTTTAGAGGAGAAGGGTATGTAGTCATAAGTAGACACTAAAATTGAATTGGTTCTGAAATTTGGGAACATACTTTTTGTTCAGAAATCTTGCATAACCTTGTTCTGATTAATGCATGTAGGTCTGGCAGTTGTTTCAGAGTGTTTTAAAATTGTCTAGGATTTCTTTTTTAGAACAGCAAAGTGTGCTAGTATATGATCTAACTTGAGGCTGTATTATATTTGCTATGTAAAGTAAAACTCCATGGAGTGTTCATCATGGACCAGTACCAGAGCAGTATTACCAAGCTGTAATTCTGAAGATAAGTTTCTGCAGCCGTTTACATACACTCTTGTTGATTTTTCCTTCAGTAACCGAGGCTTAAGTACTACTCTGAATTAGAAATTACTGTAGAAGCGTGTGTAAATGTGTGAAGAACACTTGCAATTATGCTGTTTATTAATCAGCATCTCTGATTTGGAACATGTGGTTCAGTTACTGGAACATGAATTTTATCCTTTTTTTTTTTCTTTTTTTTTCTCTGAGGTCAGCATTTTATTTATTTCCATTCCTCCTTTCTGTTAATTGCAGGAAGAACTTTGTCATTATGTGGTGTTTTGCACTGCGTGCTATAAAACGTTTCCTTCTCTCTATATGCTCCAGTCAAGCCTGCAGGGTCAGTTTTCAAGAATTTTTGATGTAATGAAGGAGGATAATAAAAGTTAATGCACTTTGTAGCCATTTGTATATGAAGGGAGAAATAGAAGCACAGTTACTGGCTTTATTTCCTAGTTTTTCAGCATTTAAGTGACATTTTAATATTGGACCTGAGCAGCCTTATCTCCCATGAAACTGTGGGTTTAAAGTAAGTGGAATTGGCAATGAGAAAGATGTGAACAGCAAGCTAAACACCTTTTCCAAATTTTGTTAGGTCTGTAAAGTCTTGAGAGTGGTAGACATACATCATTGGGTGGTAACATTAAATTCATAGATAGTGAAGAGATTATAATTATTGTACGGGAGAGTTAGAATCACTAATTTCAAAGAAAATATTCCTAACTGCTGTGTTTTCCTGGGCCTGAGATGGGCTTACTCTTTTGGTTGTGGTTCAGTCGTATGGAAGATGGAGTGATGCCCTTGCTCATTCTCCTGATCCTGTGAGAATTTCAGTATTTTATTCAGTATATATTCAACTTTCAGTATTTTAAAAACCAACCAAAAAAGATACTGTTGTTTAAACAGCAAACGTGCCAGTAGTACTTAGTGGTAACTAGCAGAAGCTGATAACTTAACCACGTGTTTCTCTGTGAAGTTTTACCCAGTACATTTGTGTTTTTTTAATTTATCTCATTTAGTTTTATTTTTATAAGCCTTAAACGCATTATTTGAATGTGAACTGAGCCTGTCGCCACTAATGGTTTCTACTCATATTTTAATTAGATTTAGATTTATTTGCTTAATTTCATATTAGAGACTTCTAGGAATACATTACCTATTTCACTTTCATTTTATCACATACAAGAATAGACTGGCATTTTCTTGGCAATTAGGCCTGAGTAGATGCTGCGCCCAAATAAGTTACGGCTCTATCATTTAGTGATGTGTGGTAGTCAAACAAATAATTTTAATAAGAGTTTGCATATGCCGATGATTTCTCAATCAACAGTACTTTAGTTGGGTCAGACTGCATCAAAAGACAATCTCAGTATGTAGAAGGAATTCAGAATGGCTAAAAAGAGGAGAAGGTAACGCAGGAGGAACGGGGGGGGAGAATAAGAATGTAAAATCTAAAATGTAAATGTAGAATAAGATATAGTGAAGGAAGAAGTTGGTGAGAGTAATAAAAAACAATGGGGTGAAGGAGATAGCAGAAAATGTGGAAGCCTTTTAATCCCACTGTGAGAGAGCTCTAGCGAGAAGAGATTGGCATTTCTGTTGGCAGTTATTGCTTTTAGTTGATGTGCTCATCTTAAGGAATAATGCCTCTCTTGCTGTCCACCCTTACAGGAGGTGTACGACGAGTGTTACCCTTTCTTCCTTTGCAGAATGGTTAATGTCAAGATGTTGTGCACTATATTGTTTTGGGGTTGTGTTTTTTACTTGTTTGTGGGGTTAGCAGACCTTTAGAAGTTAGATATAATATTTAACAGGAACCTATTTGTGAAAGGAATTTGTTGACTATTTAAATATTACATATCTAGAAACATACTTATGCCTCGTATGGAAATAATGTTGTTGTTGATAACCTTGTAACTTAAACCTAAAGTTAAAGAGGGAGCCAAAAAACAGAAGAGATTTTCTTTTGAGTGTGATAGCCTATTATTTTGGTCTTATGTAAAACATATATAGAATTTACTTTCCTAGGTGAAGCTGGTAGGACTTCATGTTGCTTTTGTAAGAAACTGAAAGCATTCTCGTAACTTCACTAGAATTCCTTTAAAAGAATTTTAATTTTAAAAGGTTCAGACCATTCTGAGAGGCAGACTGATCAGTTTGGGTGTCTTGTTTTTCTTTGTGCAAAATATTTCAGTTTTATTATAACATGGAAAAGAAAAATGCTTGAAACCTTGGTAATATTTGAAGGATGGGAAATTGGTATTTTCTAAACCTTTACCCCAAACTTAGGGAGATAAATAAGGTATCTGTACTATGTTACATTAAATGCTTGGAAAAATGGTCCTGTGTATCTCAGGTTGGCTTCCTAGAGGTAATGGCCACATCTGGCTTTTTATCTCATTTCGTTTTCTCCCATAAAATTGAGATAATAGCAGTCTGCATACTTTGCAAATAAATAAATGAGAAGCAGTTGAGTATCATAGCAACGATCACAGAGGAAGTACAGTAATTGTGTTTTTGTAAATTCAGAGCTACGTTGCGCAGGGAGAAGAAAATATCATGTAGAATATCTGAGTTAGCAGTATCCATCCTGTGCAATGAAGAAGGTGAGGATCCTGCCTAATAAAGAAATAAGATCAAATAATTAAAGGTGGTTTTATGTGCATAGAAGGGATGAGCTAAGCTTGGACATTGAACTTTTCTGTGACCTGTATCTTGATTATGTAAAGAAATGAAAACATTTTGGTTTCCTGTTGTATATTTATTCATGAATCTGTTTTGGCTTTGTAAACAGATGCGTTCCAATAGCTAATTTCAAAACTAACAATTCTGTAATTAAAGAAGCAAGGACAGCCTATGATAACTCCTCATCCTCAGGGAAATGGTCAAGTTGAAAGGAAAATGCTCAATTAGCGCTGATATTTGTGTGTTCTAATTCAGCCATTCCCACACTTTGTGTCTGTTGCTGTGCTCCGCTATTGTAATTACAAAATAATGAAGCCATTGTTCAAATTTCTTCTCCAGATCAGGGGGACATTCCAGAGCAGTGTGAAAGTGATGCCTTGCATCCATCTGGGGACATCGTCAATGGAAACCGTGTCACAGCCACTCCGCCAGCCACAGCCACTTCGCTGCAGGACTTGAGTGAGTTCTCAGCTCAGAAATAAAGCTGAATACCCTTTTGAAATGTCAAATGTACCGCACAAAAAGCCAAATATTTAACATTCTGTAGGTATGTATGTATGCTGGCATGATGGAAAAAATTTTCCGAAAGTGCTAATCATGTAATGAAGAGGAGGGAATGTTTTCTTTTGCTTTATTGTGTGCGGATGACTTTTCACCCTGGTTTTGGTTAAATTTGTTTTTAATTTAAACACTTTTGTCACTTGTCCCACCCCCCCATCCAGCTTCTGGAGAGACAAATTTTTTTTTTCTTTTCTCTTTAGGATAATTATTAAATATTATTTCTGCTCTTGATAGAAAGGTTTTGGTTTGCGTTTTTTTTTTAAGCACTTTATGTACTGCTTGTCTGGATTTTTTTCGTTTTTCTTGACTCTATTTGCAAACTGTATTATCACAATGCTGTTTTAATTCTTTGGGTAGATGAGGAGGATTTCAGGATTTCCCATGCTGCTTTTCTAATTGTTGTAGATAGAGGCATTATGATTATTTTTATTTAGAGAAGAGCTTTCTAGCTTCTAACAATTCCCAGTATTTAGTTTGTCCATCTAATTACTCTCTGAATGCTGTTCTACTTACACAGCTTTTTCAATATACTGGGTCACATCAGCAGTGTGTCCTGCAGTAACTTTCAAAGGTTTTTGGAAGTACTTTGCTTTATAAATATAAAGAATTGGATCCAACCATATTGCAGAGAGGGAAAGAATACAGCAACGTGAACTTTAGGATAACAGAGATGTAATAACAAAGTCCATGCTAGGAATGAGAAGTTGCATAGAGAGATTTGTCAACTCTCTCGCCTTTACTTTGGCCCTGCTGTTTAACTCCGAGTGAGTCGTATATCAGACTATAAATGTTTAGAGGTGGGAAGAAACATTACCAGGTACCTAAGAATAACTTTGGTGTGTGTATAAACAGTATATCCAGTTGTTTTTCATTTGCTATTAATGTTATACAGGAACCTGTTACTTATTTGTATGCTACTGTAGTAGATTACGGAATTACATAAATCAAATCACAGATGTTGAAATATTTTTTTCACAGTGGTGCTGGATCAAAGACAGATTGAGGAAGAGAATAGAGAAGTTGAGAAAAACTTAGAAGAAGAAAGGAAAGCAAGAGAAGAAAGGAGAGAGGGGGAACAACAGGAAGCTTTGGAAGGAGAGCAAAAAGAAGTGGAAAAGCTCAACAAAGAGGTGATGATTTAGTATTTTAATTTCTGACAGTAACGCAGCTTTGTAGTGCCATGTATTTTAGGATTGTGTGTGTTACTTGGTTAAAACCAGATTTTATTCTTTTAAGTGAAAGTAGTAGAAGCTAAGGTCTTTTATGTACTTGTGTGATTAACCAAAGAGTCTTGCTAGAATTTCTCCTTATGCCAAAAAACTTTTTCACTGGAAACAGATGCTTTTTCTTCCATGCTTCCTGTAACTGGAAGCTACAGTTTTATGGGCAGAACTGAGAAGGCAGCTGTCACTGTGCTGTTGGAGCAAGCTATACGTTTGCTGCCTTGCTGCTCTGGCCCACCGCTGGTGGGACACCACCAGAATGTGTTAATGTCCATTTGTTCGTTAGCGTACGTCAGGGTATCTAGGGTACTTTCTTGGAAGTGGAAGTTACAAGGAGACCTTAAGGAGTTTCCTTAAATCCCTTTGAGCTGACGTAGCACGTGTTAAAGTAGCGTTCGGGATCTGTAGGACCTGTATAAAACTTTTTGCTCCCTCCCGTTTTGTCTTCCTCGTCCCACCCTTAAACCTTGGTGAAGTTGACCCAGTGTAGTGGCACCGATCAGATCACCCTCCGCACCCGTGAGCTGGGCCCTGCCAGAAACTTGCCTGCCTGCGTCAGCTCAGCCTCTTCAATTCACAGGCCGACGTCATACGTAGAAGCCTCAGGCCTCACAGCACCTCAGACATCCAGACAGCGTTAAGAGTGCGATTTCTTGAATGTCACTTTTTGAATTGAGGCAATAGCTTCACGTTTTACCGTGAACTGCACGCAACAAGTTTAATGGTGTTTAGACTGGCATGTTTTACCAAGGTTAATGTGAAATCCTGAACGTAGGGCAGGTACTAAGGTATAAAGGTATTTTTCTTGAGCTGATGGGTATTTAATTTTGATTTTGTGTCTTAAAGTGGATCCAAGACTCGATGAAAATAGCTGAAGAAGATAAGGAGGGGTTAACATCTGAAAAGAGTAATTCTGGTGCTGAAGATAATGTAAAGGATCCTACTCCAAATCCATTAGAAAAATACATGAGAATAATTCAGCAGAGCAGAGAGCAGGAACTGGCAAACAAGGTGATTACTCTCAAAACTGGGTCCCAAAATATTATTGACTGAATCTGTGTCTTGCTAATTGTGCTTTGAATGAAAAGAGTATTCTCATTTTTTTCATGTTTTTTTTTTTTTTTTCCTTCATTCAGAAGCTTTATGTAACAGCCTGCAGAGATGGCTGTTTGGATTATATTGCAAAAATATGTTGATTCAAAAGAAAAAAGTGGAAAACTGTCTCCTATAAGGGTTTTTGTTCTGGTATCCTGTGGGAGGGAGTTTGGTTTTTTAGGTACAAAGACAGTATTTAAATTTAAATGCCCTCAATTTTTAGTTTAAACTGTGTTTAAATCCAGTTTGAATCTACACAGGTCAGTTTGTGTTCCACTAACACAACTGACACAGAATTTATTCTGGCAAAATGCGAAAATCTGGCCTTAAAGAACAGGAATGTCCACGGATGAACATCACTCTGATGAAGGAATGCAGCACACTTTTGTTCAGACATTATCCAAACCCGATCTTCCAAAGCAGCATTATTCTAGGCACAATGTAGCACTTGTAGAAATAGGGTAGCTCCATCAGAAGATTTTTCTTTACAGTTAAGTGCCTTAAAATACAGATACTATTATTAGAGTCCCGTAAACCTTAAGAATCAGTTACAGAAAGTGTCTTTTTCTCTTGGTTGCCAGGAGTCAAAAGAAGAAGACATAGGAGAAGTATCGCTTACAGAGGGAGTTCCATCTAGTGAAAAGGATGACAGGTAAGGCTCATGCATTACTATGAATCACTTCTCTTACTCTGTATTAATAGTTATAGTATGAATTATGGTTAAGACACATCTCCTTCCCTAAAAAGGCAAAATAAACTAGTAATCAAAAGCAAAAGTGGTGGAAAAATTGAGGATCCTTCCCATCCTTCTCCAAGTAAGTTTATACAGGGTATGGAATTCAGACCTGGGAACTCCACGCACCGATCTGGTTCAGTAGCTGGGGCAATTACAACTTTTTATCTGCAACGGAGCAGCAGCTCGGTACCTTCGGAGTGAGCTGAAGGAGGAGGGAGTCGTCTTGGGCCATGGCCCTCTGAAGGGTTTTCTGCGCTGCACCTTGCGGGTGGTTGGCTGTTAGCAGCGGCTCTAGCCTCGCTTTAGCAGCAAGGCATTTTAACAAAGGGGCGCACACGCTGTTTTCAGAGAGTCTGGCTGCCTGCGCGGAGTTACCACAGGGAGGGACTTTCCTCTGGTTCTCTCTAGGCAGCAATAAACATGGATGTGTCGTTACTAGTTTCTCAAGAGGAAAAAAAAAAACCCACAAACCAAAACCCAACCTTCTATCAACGCTTCCAGTTTATTCGGTGATGTAGAATTGAAACTATAGCTAAGCAAAAAATATGGAGTAGTTCAAAAAAAAAAAAGTAAATGCTCACCATAACCATAGTAATGATTCAGTATTTGTGCTCTTTTACATACCAGCCCCTACCCGGCTGCTCCTGAATCACTAGCTGTAGAGTGGCCTTTTCACTATCACTACAACAGTAGTGGCTAGCTCGTGCTGCTTTCTGATAGCCACGAGAGGGCTTTTTCTGTTAATGAAGGCCCAAACCTTCCCCCTTGAAGGCTTAGTTCCTTCAGTGCACTGAAACAGCAAGAGAACTGCAGCGCAGGCTGTCTCTTCGCTTTCTTTTTAAAAGAAGTATTTCTAGTTAAGCTTTAAAGAACCTACGTTGGGCTCACACCACTTTCCCTCCCTCCCTCCTCTCCTTAATACAGCACTGCAGGCATTTCTCCTGGAGACGTGGATGAAAACTTCTGGTGAACAACACCTACTGATTGTTATTATTATTACAACAATAAACATGCTTTTAAAGCAGCTTTCTGCCTGTAAAGAGGTGTAATAAATGTTGGGCACCAAGACTGCAGGCTGTACAATTATAAACTGAGCTGTCTCGTCACGTCAGTCACTGACTTCAAAGCACACGTCCTGGCGTGTCACTAATGCGGAAGGAGATCCTTGCGTGAGGCGAGAGAAAGGAGAAAGCAGCGTGACAAAATCAGGTAGCTTGGCTTTGGCCGTGAATTCCCGTCAACCCTGACAGCTTTTCAGGTGGTCTCATCCTCCCCCCCAGCCCCTTTCCCCACACCCTGTAACAACAAACGCAGTCAGCGTCCTCACCTGTGTTTAAAGGTGACCCGTGGGGACACTGGGCTTGCGCGGTTTTCGAAAGCCGAGCCCCGAACTAACGCCCTTCCCCTGGTTTTTTTACTGCTGTGGCAGGGGGAGCAAACGCTTCTAAAAGCAGCCTGGTCTTGTGTGTCACCTTGTTGGCATTAACCAGCCCAGACCCGAGAGATTCAAATAAAAAAGCTACTTAACTCATCTTTATTTAAGCTTTGTATGTTGTAGGTAGATTATAGGCAAGATCATTAAACTTTATTTACAGTATAAATTACAGTGGGTTTTTTTTCAATGAAGTAATTTTGGGTGGCAGCGTATATTACAACTCGTACTGCATGTGAGGCTGCTCATCTTGACCTAACTACCAAAACACGAAGCCAAGTTTGACAGAATTTAGGGGGCACAAACCCAAAGCTCTTGTCTTGAATTCACTGGATGTTGAAACACGACTTACTAAAAACGTGACAGAAATCAACTTTCCTTTTAGAAATTACGCTAAAATGGGATTTGGTGGCTTATCGAACGTTACGTGCTGCTTAACTTGACTTACCGTGCTGAAGCGTACGCCTGCAGGGCATCCCTGCCCTGTAGAGGAGCAAAGGGATGCTGCCCAACAAAGCGTGTTTAACCGATGAGAGACATAAAGCCTGGAGATGCACCAGGACGCAGTCGCTGTAGGTCTGTTTTCAAATAAGCGTACACAAGTATCGTCTATTATCTACAAATATTTATTTTAACACTTGGATGTAACTACAGGAAGCCCTTGGCACTGATAGAAAATATTGATTCACTGTTAGGTTACAAAAATTTATACATAGCAAAATTTAATGCTCTTTACATAAAAATATTAGACTACTTAAACAAAACTTCAAAAACTCCCAGTAACAGCTACACTGAATTAGAAAAGAATTAGGCTTTAAGACACTGCCTCCGTTATTACCCTTATGCAAACACTGGGCTAGAACATCACCTGCATTGCTGTAGAAATGTCTCCTTCATGCAACAGGTAAGAACATACACCAGGCTATTTTTGTCAGATTTGATCGACTTTGCCCTTTTTTGAAACTGTCAAATTAGACTTCAATATTTAACAAAAAAGAAGAAGATATTTGAAGTTAATACCCCCCCCAAATGCCTTTTCTCTGAACACTGACTTGAAGAACTTTGTGCTTCCTTTGATTTATATTCAGCAAACAGTCAAAACTATCAAACCAGACGTCAGCGTAACATGGGTATGACTTGAATATTTAATTTTTTCAAATGACTGATGCATTTTACTTCCCCCCCCCCAACATTTATATATATATATCATATAGAACAAACACCAAATATACCATCACTAATACTCAAGATATCACTGAATGCTTCTGAAAAAAAACATTAATTAGAAGGCAGACTTCTATGGGAAATGACTTTAAAATGGCACCAGTTTGTTGCTTGGTTTTTTTTTTCCAAACACCACGTTTTCTTAATGTGCTAATTAAGTTGTAAAAAGGAAAACACGTAAGCACTGACTATAAATCTGCTAAGCACCAAGATAGAGAAAGGTGGACATCCTGTATTCTGGTTTATGGCTGTAATTTTTGTTGCTTGTGTAAAACTCTGCAAACTTTCTCATCTGCTCATTTGGAATAGTCAGATCAGTGTCATTTTAATAAGGTAACACTTTTCACTTACTTAAAATGTAGGATAATGGTCTCCTGCCACTATATAAATGCTAAGACATTTATAGAAAATAAATATTAAGGCAAAGCTGACATTTATTTTCAAAGAAGGGGATCATTATCCAGATCCGGGGATCTACATTCCGTTAAATAGTTAATAAAAAGATTAAAACTTGGGACATTTGCTCAACGCTCACGTAAGCACAGGAGCGGGACTGCTTCATGGTACAAAAGCGCAGCACAAGAGCAGAGCGCTGCTCCCACGGCCCACGTAAAGGGCGCGCCAAGACACAGCCCCGGTGCACCTTAGGAAATGCTGCGACTGTGGTGCCACGTGAGCGCGAGCTGTTGGCGATCCCAGCCGGCAACCGCTGCCTTTGGTTACCTCATCAACGGAGAGACCAAATCGCACGTCCTACCGTGGCTTTGCCTAAAAGGGCTCTACAGAGATCTGCTGCCTGCCGGTCTGCAGCACCGCTTTGTGCAGGACGTCACGCTATAGAACATGTCAAATACTAAATACCGAAAGTCTTGGAGAAGAAGAATTTGGTCACTTATCGTGAAGTGTTGCCTTTTAAAATGCCTGGAATAAAACCTCCATTCTCTGCCTGAAAGGATGGAAGATTACCCACGGGGAGGATTTCCCTACGAACGTGTTCCAGGAGCTGGAATGTGAAGCTTTTGCACTTCTAATTTTGTTTGGTAGACACACATCTGTACTGCAGAGCAGCTATTTGTTGATTTGTCAGAGCTACAGAATTCTTCTGCTGAATTACTGTGGCAAACATTTATGTGTAAGAATTGAGTTGCTCTTTTGACCGAGACTGGATATCCTGAAGCTCCTGCTCTTCTTTTGCTTTGATATCTTGGTAGGCCTGCATTTTGCTTGCATCCTTTAAGTAGGCCCAGTTAGAAGACAGTATCATGAGGAAGTGGATCTGGAAGAGAAGGGTGAGCATGATGGCTAGTGAGCATGTCAAGAGGCAAAGCAAGCTGCTAGTCAGATTAATAGACGCTCTTTAACGTAACGACCAAAAAAAAAAAAAGTTATTCTACGTTAATAAGCATTCTGTTATTACAACAAGCACAGAGGCTATTTTCAAAGATCTCTAGAATTTGGCATGCTAATACTTCAGTCGGTTATTCACAATTTAGAGAAAGTTAGTGTCACGGTCATAAAATGAGCTACAGAGTTGTACGGATCAATTAAAATGCAGAATGGGAGGGGAAGCAGGAAAAAAAGTTTTGTACGTGGCAATATATGTAAATCTGTGAACTAGGAGGTGCTCAGGAGAAGGTGCTGCTTTCTAAGGTGGTGGTGTTTATGCGTATCCAAGCCCAGATCCTGGTACGGCTTTTCCCCCAACAAGCAGATGAGAATTCCACCCTCCCCCTGGAAAAAGCCTGAAACTGTAAACAGTTTTATTTACGTGAACAAGGCTACATTAACATCGTGAAAAATTAAACAACAAAACATGAGTCCAAAACTAAGCAAAAGCATGCAATCTCCGGGTTAAGAAGTCTTAGTCATGTATTTTTATAGCTACATTTTAACCTTCCATTGTCCCACCTCAGGTGAAGCGTTTTATGTCATATATAACAACTGGTTCTTTTTTTTTTTTTTTTAATTATTGTGTGGATTTTTTCTCGTTTGTACATTCGTCTCTTCCCAACTTCTTTTCACCATACTTCATGCAAAAAAAAAATAAAAATCTACGTCTGCAAACACTGATTCACTTCCCCCCCCGCCCCCCAACAGTGTAGAAAGGTCTCTCTGATCTATGCATGGTTTTGCTTCCCGTGCAGTCATACTTACACCTTTGAGATCTGGCTACTGAGAAATCAGTTACTAAAGTGCAAGCCGTACAAGAACAGGAGTTGTTTATACACCGATTCTTACTAGTTCAGGGTCCAAACGAAAGAATGTGATTGTTTTACGCAGACCTAATACAAGGATCTATTTCCTTCCAGAGAGAGCGTGATTTGGCAATTACTCGAAAGTGAAGTAAGAGAAAATAATCAACTTCATCATCCATGGAATCACTGGAAATACAAGCCAATTAATTCATAATACCCGGGCTTCTGATTTCTGCCAAAAGTGACTGGCACTACTTTATTATTCCTTTTCTTTCGCATCGTACATATTTTTGTATGCTCGGTGGGGGCTGTATTTGGTGTTCAGGATGAAGAATAAATTAGTAATTCTGATCCTGAACTGTTCCAGCACTTGTTGTAGAGCTGACTGTTAGAAAGCAAGTGGCGGCTTGAAACGAAAACATCCCATCTTGAGAAGGATGCTTTGTAAACACCCCTCCAGTAACTGAATCCTCTCGACATGAAAAAAAAGCCAGATCTCATCCACATCATAGTTCATATACAAGAAGTCATTTTATTAATCTGATGAGCTAAATGATGCTTACTGAAGCTATTTACAAGTACGGTAACAAAATTCAGAAAGCCAGACTTTTAGCCTAGGGTGTCAGTGGTATTTCAAGCTACGCAATGCAGCTCTTTACTGGGCTTATACAATTTAGAATTTAGTGCAGCAATCTTCCCGACTCTTAAACTTCAAAACAGCATAGTTATATGTAGTAGCCATCATGTAGATCAGCTGGTGAAAGAGAACAAAATACAGGAGAGTAAGATACAACGAGGTGACGGCTCAAGCCCACCTGGGCAACGGTCGATACGTTTACAACAGATGTTATGCTGAGCTTCTTCCAGGGTGCAGACGCAAGATAAATAACTTGCCGGTTATCCGGAGGGGATAACCTACGAACAGACCTACAGCTATTTCGGCAACAACCACTGAGTGTTACACCTGGACTCGGCTGATGCGCGGTTAGAAGCTGGCAGCTAAAGGAAGCGTTAGACATACGAAGCAACTCATCTTGTTAACGTCCCTTTTTCCAACTGCTACCTACATGGGCACTTGCAGAGTTGGGACTAGTCAAGCTGCCTGGCTCCACACAAAAACCGTAAGAGGTTACAAGCAATTGGTCAAATAAACTACAAAAATGAAAAGAAACAGTGGACATAAAAACCAAAACAGTGGGTAGAAGTAGGATTTTTCAAAGGACATGCAAAGAATTTTTCTCTAAGGATGGGGGAGGTGGGTTAAGATGACTTCTTAAAGCAAAAGTTTGGGACCTGCTGACTTCTAATGCCCAAACCATAGAGGCCGATAATGGTGATTACAGCTCACCCTCCTCAATGGCTACTATCACTGTTTTTAAGACACACAAAATTTCATCTTAAAGTTTCTTTAGCCTGAAAGGAACACGTTACACAATAAAACAACAAAAAAATACTACCCACCAATGCTATGACAGTGGCGCCAGCTCCAGCACAAGCCACAATGAACAGGTGATAAGACATGTAGAACTAGAGAAAAAACATGTTAAAAACATTGACGTAATTGAGGATAGTATAAAATGCATTTCAACTGTTCTAGAGAACAAAGATAATAAAACCATCTTTGTGGGAAGGTATTCAAAGCTTTAGAAAATGAAAATGTTCTGAAATAATTTTCATTTTTTGGATGACCTAACAGACTAATTGCGGTGTTGTGTTTAAATCAATCTCTTTCTACTATTAGTATTAGTTTTCTCCAAAAACTTTCATCAAGTTATTTATTACATGGTGCTCAAGTGACTCGTAGGCAAAAGCTGCACACAGGTCACGTTTCTGTACCTCATTCGTGTTGCAGATGTTCTCTAAAATCGGGCCGCAGGCTTTGCCAGGGACAGCATTCCAAGGGATGATACCTGAAATACCACAGCAAAAGAAATCACTGATTTTAGCAATCAACACACGCTTTCTGGTCCTCTCTCCTCTTTTCCACCCACTTCCCAGTTGTGTTCCCATTCCGGGCATCCGTGTGTTGACCAGTACAGCTTTGAGTTGGCAGGAGGAATTCAAGCAACTCACTGAAGTTGTGTTTCCTCCTTACACGGCGGCTTCTTGCCAAGGCCTGTTCTCAGCTGGGGTTTGCCCATATGGCAACCAAATGGCTGGTTGGGTTTTTGCACTTCAGGTCCAGTCGCATACTGCCTGCTCCCCGACTCGGCACCGAAAGGGATCGTCTGCCTCTCGGAGGTACTTGGCACCTTTCAGGATAGCACGCACTTACCAGATTAAGTTCTACTTGAACAAGTAACTACTGCAGAAGAGCACGAATATGGAGCTAGAGGGAAGAATGACAGGATTTTTTCTGTTTTCGTTCCAAAAGGTAAAAAACATTAAGTGAACACTGCTACAAGAAAATTCACTCTGCCGCACCTCATGTACTCCCAATTACTTTTCTTACACAACTGAAAATCTGAAAAGTCAACAGGATCTAGCGGAGTTAAAATAACCTAAACTTTTAGGCCTGTAGCAGATGTAAAGCTTGAGCAAAAGCCATTTGCAACAGGAGAAAACCAGTTTGTCTCCCCCATACAACTTGCATTTCAAACGCAGCTGGTTGGAATTAGCAGCTCTGTAAGGGGCAGGTCATTGACATTATCTCAGGCCGGTATGGCTTTCAAAAAGATTTTTTAGGATTTACTTTAAAGCCAGCTTCTTCTCTACAACTGCAAGATACACTTGAAGCCTTTCAGCTGCCGCTTCCACCCAAAAATGTGAGGACAGTTCAGTGTCACAAGTTGCCTGTTAAGGAGCTGCTCTCTCCCATCACTCACTAAAACCCAAAGGATTTCACTGATCAGAGGAACAGCGCAGCCCTACACGGCGCTCATACAGCTGCCCAACAACCAGGAGAAGCAGAGAGGTGGAGGAGCACGTCTTCTCTAGGCTCTGGGGCTGAAGAAAACGTCTTCCCAGCCTCTTGCTGTGAGTTGCTAAACTCAGATGCAAGAATTTAACTGATTTGGGACTTCTTGCTTTTAAAATTAATACAGCTTAGCTTCTCCTACTGGACTTGCAGGCTGGGTAGGAAAGCAAAACTGAGCTTTCGTAGTTTTTCAACTCTGAATCTGTTTTCTGAGCTTTGAATGACTTAGTCCAAAGAAAGAAACATTCCTAGAGAATGCTAGCTAAAATGAAGCCAAAAGTAACGGTGACAAAAGCTCTTCTGCACAAGCGAAGCTGAAAAGATTAACTTCAGGAAAACGTCACCTTAAGGAATGAACTACTTGAAAAGCCCGACCCTGTTTTAAGCTACTGTCCTGCTCCTCTGCTACCTGCAGCCCCCTCGGATTTGTGTGTGTCATCAGAAAGCAGTATTAAATCATTAATAGTTAAGGCAGACTCTTGATTGCAGGTTTTTGGTCTTTTAACTGAAAGTAACTGTTAGAGCAAAGTTCAAGTGTTCACTTCATATTTCAAGGTAAAAACAGCTTTTTGAAAGGAAAGAATATATGCGTATGGGTTCAAACAGCAGAATCTGGTTATTTGTTTCTCAGTGCTGTTCCTAAGCAGTTTATTTTGAGGCTGATCCATTTTTAAACCTAATATTATAGTATTGGAAACTGCTACAAAATCATTTTAGATAATTGACTTGCGAGTTCAGTTAAATTGATTGCATCTGGAAAGAGATCAGGGTAATCTGAATTAATTAGAAAAGTAATAGCACATTCAGAGATACAGGATGCTTTTGCATTTGGTTCGTTTGGTAAGGCTGAGACAAAACTACTGAAGACAGACCAAGGAGAAAGGATAAAGCATGTAATCAGGATTAAAATGAGTACCGTATTGCCTGATATCCACGCAGATCTGGTCCCCTGGAACTGTCACATTTGTCTGAAGAGATTTGATGACTTCGCAAGTTGACCATATGTTATAGAACATAAAGACAGGCACAGCAGAGAAGCCAAAGACCCCAAGCCAGGCCACTCCAAGCACATAGGTGAGGAAAACAAACTGGGCAGAGAAAACACAAGCACTTCACATTTATTCTTTGAAAAGAGTACTTGAATTTTCCTTAAAAATGCTTCCAAATAATCTCTAAGTATACTTTTGGAAATCAAATAATAAAACATTCAATTCCCAAGGACAAATAAAATCAGTATTCTCGTTGCTTACAAATACTTTGGTAGGTTAAGTGCTACTGAGAAAGTAATTCAGCCATTTCCTCTTTCACCAGCCTGCTTGAGTAAACAGCTCGCCCTCCTCAAAGAGCAGTCCATTAATTTCTCAAGATTCTCCGCTAAGCAGGGATGCTGGTTGTAGGCTAAAATCAATGAAATTCCAACAAAAAATCAATTTGAGGAGTTTTTTTAATTAACTGTAACATACTAGTATTTCTATACAACTTGCAAATCAAAACAACAGAGTGAATCGATGTTCCCAGCGCTCTCCCATCCTCCCTGATTTATTGAAATTGATTTTGAACGTAACATTGGAGAATACTTTTGAATTTTTGAAAACACACCACGACCGTTAGAGCAGATCAGGAAGATTCAATTGATCTAATACACACTGCCAAGAAGAAAATTAGTTACTTCACCTTAGAGAATCATGGATTTTCCATTGAAATTTGCTGGTTTGGGTTTGCTCTTTTTTTTTAAAAAAAAAAAATTATTACATGCATTTTCTTTGGTAAGATTAGAAGGGATGGCACTCATTGCTTTGGAAATCTCCCTCCCAACGAACCTCTTCCCTTTTCCCTCTTCTTCTAAGCTTTCTGGTGAAACAGTAGCTCTGGCCGCAGTTCCTAGCTCCCTCCTCCTGGTCAGACTAGAATTTGGACCCTACTTGGAAAGCAGAGAAATGCTGTTACATCTTCTGTGTTCCTTTTTCACTGCTATTTAACTGTAGGTGGGCTGGAAAGGCTTGACTTCCAGTAAAGCACAGATGCTGTACTATCTTCTGTGAAAGTGAAACCTGGGTGCCAGAGAACAGCAGCAAGGATGGGAAAGGCTCCCAGGGGGAAGGTTGTCTCCGCCTGACCCAGAACTGACGGACTGAACTAATGCTACGGCGGAGGAAGTTTGCATCCTCATAGGTTTTTTTTGTCCAGACGCGCTGAACAACGCTGCAAAGGTTGAGCGACTGGTTAGGTTTTACAGTCAGCGTGTGCGGGGAGGTGGAAGTACTTGCAAAACTAAGGCCCATAAAAAAACCCAGCTAGGCTTTAATTTATATGCAACTGAACGGAAAAAACCCTATTTCGTATTAGATAGTGCCATACAGCAGACCTGTACGCTTTGTGCAAGAATTGAGAATTCTCTCTTTGGATTTTGGTAAGGACTAAGTGGACCAGTTTAAAGGATTTCTATAGAGAGACTATACATAAAATGTGGGTTTGCGTACGCGTACATGGCAGTGTGCATCAGAGGAAGTACACAAAGCCTTGAACTCCTACAGTAGCTGGGAAAAAACACACTCACTCTTACATTTAATGTGATAACTGTGGGAAATGGCTCTTCTGCATTCCCACAGCCAACACAAATAATTTCAGAAAGCTGGAAGTCTGTCTTCTGTCATAACCTTATGCAAGACAGAGGGGACTGCCTCTCAGGCCCTCACTCAGTAATGCAACGGAAGAAGCAGTAGAGGAGTTCTTCATCAAAAAGGCAAAAAAAATAATAGAAAAAAATCACTGTACGTCCAACAGTTTGTTGTACCCAGCTGCAGCCACCAATCTCTTAAGGTATTGCATCTCCTCGCAAACCTTGTTCTACCCCTGCTGGTTTAAGCACCAATACCGCTACACAGCGGGATACAGGCATTTTTACACCGTGACTGTCACCACTAAACATTGCTCTATCTTACCAGAGCTCCAAGCCATTACTCAGCTGCTAAATTCTCTCCTTCATTGCGTGGAAAATATGGGCAAACATGAAAACGCATTTTTCTGTTATATTTCCATGTGTCACGCTGGTATTTGTATAAGCAGCTGACAATCACGTGCCTGCGGCTACTCTCGGCGGGAGCCATTGTCTGCACTAATGAGATGCACATACGGCTATGTTTCTACTGTATTTTGGATCTTTGGAAAACTGCTTTAGATCTAATTTTGCTCCTCAGTGAAGATCATACTTGCTAGAGAAAGAGCAACCGAATAGCTGCTTAACTGAAAAATGATCGGATGTCTTTATTTTTATTTGCTCTTGAAAAATTCAATAAGCATCCAACAGCACAGTGGAAAATTGTTAGCCCTCTTGAAAATAAACATGCATCTCTTGTATTTAACCAGCTGAAAGTACATTATTTTTTAAGTACAGGATATACATTGTATATTAAAATGCAACAATCACATCAAAAGCCTCTTCTCTTTTCACCCACACTTTCCCGTGGGCGATCTGTCATACTGCTTAGCTTCCTCCGTAACTACGAGCTTTGAATTCAGATTTTCAGAAATAGCTTTGAATTCCTGTCTCAGAAACATAGTTATGTTTCTGTTCTTGCAGAGTGTGCCCTAGGGGGCAATGCGGGTGAGAATCTGAAGTTTTATTTTTAGTTATACTTTGTTTAAAATTTTGTTCTAATACAGAAGTATACTGAAGGGAAGACGGCTTGTAACTTTAAGGATTTAAGTGTTTCAGCTTTGCAAAAAAGACGCACTGTTATATCTGTATGCCTTTTGCCATCTGCAAAAGCAAGAGAGCAATTCAAGTGCAAAGATGTTTCAAAGCTTCGTTCGTTACTGTTTGTCTGAAGGATCCAGACATCCGCAAGCAGAATTCACTATGGAAGTCAGAGGCGTGACAGTTCGTTATTTAAACAGCTCTGCAAACCACAGCTATTTTACACTCTGCCTTTAAGCATCACTAGCATGCTCCATCTTTAGAAGCACAAATTTCATTTTGTCTTGCACTGAGTGTTTGAAAATTAGCAGTCTCCATCAACTTCGTTTAGACCAGTGGGCTCAGCTTTATGACAAGGGAGGCGACGGTAGAAACCCAACAGTCCATCTGCAGAATTTGGATTTGACCAAGCACCCTTGAAGTTCAAAGAAGGACCAGCAACAAGGATTGACTCTGGCCACCCATAAGGAGTTAAACAAAGGCGGCAGCAATATATTGTTGTTCAAAACCACAGGAGTCAAACTGAGACCACTAGGTTTGAGCAAGCGAAGGCTACTGTTCCCATTTTGGAGGCTACTCACCATTCCACTGATGCAGCGGCCGCAGGCTGTCGTTTTGAACTCTCCATGCAGCTCCTTCACAGCACTTGTTGTATAAAAGCCTTCTGCCAAAAGGATTATTCCATATAAGAAGAAAAATGATGCAATGCCATAAATTACATACTGCATTAGCTGTATTCTAAAATGGAAAAGAAAAAAAGATAGAATTAGATTTCAGTCCTATAAAAACAAAGTCAGTCCTCCCAAATCATAACAGGTATGAGAGAACTCCTTTTCTAGAAGCACAGTTCAAGGCTTCTTAACGCATTTTAAGCAAGCAGGCTGCAGGAGAGCGCTGGTACGACTATTCCACTTCCACAGGGAAGCAATTCCAACGTGCGTTAGTCTTGCATCTGCTCGAACATCCCGTTTGTGCTGCAGTTCTTACACTGACTGCTATTAGCCACCAGCTTGAAGCCGCAATTTTGTGCCTCCGCTATGGAGATTATTTATTTTTTTTCCTGTTACTGCTCCTGATGCCTAACTCAGGGAATGTCTGAGAGGGACAACATAGGGCTTTGAAATGGCAAAGGCTGGAGTTGAACTACCAGGCTCCGTGGTGACTCCTTTGGCTTAGGGAAAGGAAGCAGTCCCTGAAATTCACTGTTTCTACCTGTAAAATCCAGTTAACGTATGTTTGCAAAAATCTGTAAATTCAGTGATACTTGTCTGATACAAAACACAGCAACTGTGCAGGGACTTCTCCTGAGGAGGAACGGTTTGCTCCACAGCTTAGGAGGGTACTTCCACGTGAACAGGGAGTTTCAGTGCCTTGAGTCACGGCAGTGTTGTGCTCCCCAAACTGTTATTAAATTTGAAAAAACGGAAAGCACTGTTTAGGAAATGCTTCCATTTAAGGTACTCAGGAACCATCAGGAGGAAGAAGATCTCAGGGCACGTGGTATAAAGCACCTCCCTCGGATACCATTTGAGAAAGTTCTCGATTCCTCAAAAATGTACCATCTGCAATGACGCTCTCATGGTACTCTTACACTGGCTGGAATAGGTAAATGGAAAGAATAATTTCTAAATATTATCAGTCAGATTCAGTATCTGAAGCGAATTGTTTTGGAGGACCAGAATCCCAGATTTGCCATACAACACTTCTAGGCTACAAAAGTCATACTTTGTTATTAGCACAACTTCTCCAGCACTTCAGTCTTCTTAAAAGTAATCTGATTGTTGGGATGGTTATTTTGGATGAAGCTGTTCACAGAACAGAGAGCTTCATTTCATACATCCATACAGCCAGTTTTCTACGGAGAAATGTATTTTTCCTCAGATGTTTCTTTCAATTCTTACCACTCTCCACTAAGTAGTTGCTAGCATAGATCGCCAAAGAGCATCTGCATATTTTAGCTTAAAGAAAATTGATGACTACCATTTATATGGTTAAATGTTATCCAGACAGATAGCACATCCCTTGTATCAAAATAGGATATTCCTCATTTAAAACTGTATGTGGGAAGTGTTATGTTTGTTTTTCAAACTGATTAAAAATAACAGGATAAATCTGTTGCACCTGTGCTATAAAGCATGAAAAAATTAAGTCAGGATTTCAGAGAGGATAGAAGCATTCATTTCACCATCGTTGATAGCCTAGGGGAGACTCAATGCCTGTTACCAGAAATCAGTAATATGAAACGCGGTTAAAAAACTCTATTCCAAAGGGTGCCTTACTAGCATATTTTTTCATTTTGTTTTATGTTTCTGTGGCCTTAAATTATTTGCCCCTTCCTGGCACCTCTTCTCCCTTGCCCTTCTTGTTAGGCCTTCAAGAGTCTGAGAGCTCAGCTGCTTTGGTAGGAATTACGCGCTTCTCCAGGTGCTGATGCTGACTTGACAAGAAACATTGTCAATAATTTTCCCAAATTTAAAACTTGCTGCCCGTTACGCCTGCTTTTGGAATTTCTTCTATTTTACTCAAAGGAAGACAGATATAAGAACAGGGTGTTTTGTTACTCGGTTGATGAAGAATAGCTGCTTGTGGTTTCTTGCTAAATTTTGTGGCTAACTGCAGGGTCACAGAATTGATGAGGTTGGAAGAGCCC
>NW_009615760.1:11820-17769 GCF_000690535.1 Cariama cristata | reverse complement strand
TCCAGCCCAAATGATTCTATGATTTAAATGTATTAATTTCAGTAAAACTACACCAGTTTACTTCAGTTTAGAATGTCTCATTGTTTTATTTATGAAATTAGTATATTAATCAGAATTGATGCTGCAATACTGTGTCTCAGGGAGAAAGTAAGCCATCCACTGCAAACTTGCATGTAATATTCCTTGAAATATTATAAGAATATTGATTGTTTCTACTGTTCTGTTCTTTAAGAACCACACATTTCAAAAAGCTCTCTAAACTCTATAAGCTCCTTATGTGGACAAACTTCATAGTGCTCTACGTTACCTGACTTTTATATACAAAAGTCATTTAAAGCATACAAAAATAGACAGGTTTCTTTTTTTTAAGAACAGTGACACTTTTCAGGATCTTTTGTTTCACCAGTTTTAATACAGTCTATGCAACACCTTATCTCTTACAGATAGCTTGCTGCAGACATACGTAGATTATCTAAGCTTTTCTCTGCTAGTATTTTCTTACAGCTTTTTATATTGACTGCAAACTCTGACTTGGATTCAAATCTAGTAATTACCAGAGTCAAGAAATTCATCAGCTGACTGTCAGTTTTACATATGTGTTTGCTGAGGCTCACTCTCAAAATGAAACACACATTCTTTTCCAGATATCCTGCTTGATAGTCATTTGCAGAGAAGTAAAAATAGATGCCCTGTTTAGAAATGAGATAGCTCCAGAGTCTGGCCTGACTTTACAGAACAACATGCCTCTGTAGAATCTTTAGGCAAACAGAGTAACTTAAGTAAATGTGACTTCTTTGAATGAGTAGACTTTACAAAAATCTAATTACAACCACAATGTGATTTAATTTTTTTTGTTTTGTGAAAATAATTGTTAATCATACCTTAAACAATGATACTTGTTCTGATCTCTTGCGTGGTTTGTTGTTACCTGGGGATGCACTTAATTGTGTTGCTTTAAGTGTTTTCTCCCAGTTTGTACTTTAAATCAAACTTACAGTGCGTACCCTTGCTGATATCTGTAGTACCTTTGTTGCCGATATCTGAAGCATTATTTATAATATACTTTTCTTTCCTCTGAAAGATGAAATCTATGAAAATTGAAACTGATGCCAACTTTGGCCTTTGATGGGTTAGCCGACATGTGCGCAAAGGGAGGTGGTATATCAAATAGCCAAGCTGCCAGTTAGCCTGTTCTTTTTTGGCTGCTGTGTGTTTGGGTTTCAGTATCCATCAGAAGAATTGGAAGTCTCTTAATCACACTCCTCCCCACCTGCTTTTTATGGAAGTGATGTGTAATGTTTGCTGACATGAGTTTCCTATGGGAGGCATGTATCTTAAAATATCATCTTGAATTGTATGAGAATTATATTAAAAGGGAATAATTACTTTTGAAATAAGCAACAGTCTGAAATCTAAGTCCACCATAATTCTGAGGAGCCTAGTTTTCTTGGTTTGGTTTTACTTCAATATAAACTGGAGCTGGAGTGATAAATGTGAACTCTTCTGTTATTGAGAAGGGTAATATAATGTTCCCTTGAAACTACTGTAGCTTTGTTCTAGAATTTAAATTATAAGCAGATATTATTTCGGTAGCTATGATTTGCTGTCCTTCCTCCTATGGATTCACCATGTGAAGACCCTGAATCTACCTGAAAAATTGCAGTATAGATCAGACTTGCGCTCCTTGTCACCTTTCACTTAGACTTCTGCATAATATTCAGTCATTTTTCTTCATTGTGTTGGTGTGAGTTGAAGGATTTTTTTTCAGTACTGTTTAAGATTCCAGCACAGTTTTTGGCCAGCAGTGAAACTGGGTAACCTCATTAGCAATGAGTGGTTTTGGTTACTTGGATTATTCGTATCTTCCACTTACTGTGCAGATGTAAACATAAAAGCTTTTAAGCCTAACATCTCTGTAATAAAAGGGTCTAATTTAAGTAGTATTTTCAAGACAGGGCCTGCGTAGTTATAAAGGAACTTGGGGTAAGAATTGCAGATCACTATTCTAATAGAAACTCTTCTAATTTTTTTAAATTTTTATTGTTTTGAAAGAGATAAGGTGTAACCATGCAGGCAAATGCAGGGTATGCTGGCATGTACATAAGGAACCCATTTAGTGAGTCACTGTCATTTTAACAGCAGGGAGCTTGACTCCCTGAGGTGTCTCTAAAGCGTTTCAGACTCACTGAGTCTGGACTAAATAACACCCAGCTGAGTAAGAACAAACACCTGTCAGATAATCCAGCTAGTAGCTGGTTTAGTTATCAGTGCCCTTCTCTACCTGCCTTTCTGAATGTATGATGCATTTTCCACATCATGTTTAAAAGCTTCAATAATCCTGTAATGGTAGCTGATGGAGACCTTTTATATGTTGATTCCTTTTTTCCCTTCGTTTTGGAAAGATGGCAAAAGTTTGCATGATGAAATCTTGGTTAGAATGGCTCTTCTTGTGTGCAGATGTATTTTAGCTGGGATTTCTACTCTTTGGAGGAGCATAATTCTAACAGTCAGTGTTAGTGTAATTGCTTCTGGAATAGATGTCATCTTTTTCCTCAGTGAGAATACAACTATGCAAACTGAATTCTTTTGTGAGTATGTATGCTGATTTCATAAATATGGCTTTTCATCATACTTTTAAGGTCAGTGATACAAGTGAAAGTTGCAGAGCATGAGTATGACCAAGGCAGACTTGAGTATTCGTATAGAACTTTATATTTTTTTCTGTCTCAACCAAAAACCTTGCCTATTGTTAAATGTCTGCTTTCATGTGGAAATATTTCTGCTGATTTTAGTGGGAGATGAACCAAATCTCAAGTCTGTTTAAATAGCTGCTATTGTTCCTTATTAATTAACACTGGTATAGTGTTTTAAAATACACATGTAGCTACATAACTATAAAGATTTTGTTATGTGATTCTATACTCTAAATCAGATTTCTTCATCCTGAAAGATAATTGTGCCTTAAAAGGGAAAAAAAAATAATCAAGTTCAGGGGTAAAATATAAACTTGGAGTTTTAACCATAAAGGTCTAGAATGAACATACTTCTACACATAATTAACTTTACTTACAAGAATGCCGCATAAATTCAGTGAGAGGTTGTGTTTTTTCTTTCATTTTTTTTTACTTAGCCTGTGGTGTTTCTTGGTTGTCTGGGAAAGTTTAACTTAACAGGCTAATGGAAGATAACATTGATACTAAATTCCATATAACACATTCTCTAATATAGAACAAACCTAATTAAATGGTCAAATAAGTGACATTATAAGGAAACTTGGCATGTTTCTATTGATCTAAAGGTGATGAGACTCTGCTTTCTAAACAACATTAATTTCAAAATCTTTAAAGGACTTTCTGGTCCCCTCAAAGGAGACCAAAGTCTAGTATGTTGTGATATAGCATAAATGGGAGAATCTTAAGGTAGCAACACTGGATAGCAAACTAGTTTTAGATAGGTATGTTTGAGGTACTACTGACTTGATTTTGCCTTGTTTCCTTCAACATTTTTCAAAAACCTGGAATACTGTTGGTGTCCAGCTTATTGGCCTGCAGTTGTCAGACCTATCAGTCTGTATAACTGCAATTATAAGCACTATGGTCACTAACCTCCAGATATCTGACCAGTCCTGAATGTAAATTAAGACTGCCTGTAACTTCTAAGCCTACCTTTGCAATTAGGGTGACTTTGCATCCTTGCCCAGGATACTGGCCAAACAGCTTATGATCAGCTTTTTTAAAGTTGTCTTAAGTATCTTTCCTTTTCTAGGTATACAGGCCACCTTAATTCTAGTACTTGGCCAAGTTTTGAGTTAGTTTGCAATCTTCCTGCTGTCCTAGCTTAGTTCTCTGTGTAATATGTATTTATCTCTTCAGTATATTTTACATCCTGCTATATCTGGATGCAACAGGGTACCGTCAGCTTTGTCAGTTTGATCTTCAGTGTTGCTATAAGGCACTTCATTCTTAGCTAATCCGATTGCTTAATTAGCTGGATATTCTTAACCTGGTGAATTTAAATAGAGCATTTGCAGCTACAAACTGTCTGGTTGTAACTGTGCTTAAGAAACCTGGCTTAACTATTTTCAGGCTTTCTTATCAAAACTTTGTCTAGGCCTAAAGTCTGTCGAGGTTCAGTCTGAATCAAATCAACATCGTTAATGCTTAAGCTAGGCTATTTCTCTGCTCTGTTGTGCTAAAATACTGCATGCAGTTCTTGAATTTGGTGTCTGATTTGCAGTGCAGACAGTGGCTTTGAGCAGACTGTAGAAAATGCACACAGCATTTGAAGGGAAGGAATACTTTGCTGTCATTCTGCAGATGTACTCGCTGGCAAATGAGAAAGTAGCGTTAATGGATTGCAAGAGATGTGATCAAACCGTACTGTTCTGCTGGCAGAAAGGAGATGGCAGTAGGAAAGATCAGGTGGTGGGTGTAAGTTAAAAGGTGTCACATGACATCTGACAGAGTGAGAGACATATGTTGGAGACTCATGGAAGCAAAGAGAGGAAAATGCAGTCAGGAATGCATTGTGTGTACCTAATATGCTACCAGCCTATGATGATCCCATTGAAATGCTTCGTACACCTTCTGCATGGATTTTCTGTTGTAGCTGCTACTAGTTTCCCATCAGAAACAGGGCTTTTCCTTCTTTGGCACCTTTCAGTCCTTCAGTCCCACCAAGTGTTTTCTACATGGCCTCGTCATAGCTGAGTTCAAGGCTAATCATGTTCTTGTCTAATGCTTGTTGGTTGTGTCTCAGCTCCCTAGAGGTATTTAGGTGTCTACCCTGCAGCTGAATTTGTTCCGTATCTCTTCCTTCAAACACATGTCAATAAGAGGTTTTGTACAGTTGTCTTTTGCTTATTGAAATCTTCCTTTAAATTTAAATCCTCTACAGAGGCTTATTCTGTAACAGCAATAATGCAGGAAAGAATAAATGCGTCTCTGTGGCAAACTCTGAAATCTGATAGACAATCCTCTGGAAAAATGTCTTCTTAGTGCTTTTGGAATAAAATGTTGCCTTTGCTTGACAGAGCTGTGAACTTAGAATTGTAAGTGGAAGCCAACTGAGTTTAAGACCTGGGAATTTTGTTTCTTAACTCATGGTGACAAAGGAAGCAGGGCTGGGTTTTCTGGGAGCCAGTGTGTTGTGAGCAGCTACAAGCCATTATTAATAAAAGGGCCTGAAAGAGGCCACCTGCATGAAATAAGGCAGTTGGGGCAAGTGAGTTTCATTTTCAGGATCATGGGGAGTCTAATTGGGTAGCTTTGGGAAATTACACCAAAAGTTATGCCTATGATCATCTGTAGCTAATCTGCAGACACTGTAATGCTTTGGAGTTAAAATATTTTGCTCTGTTGGTTAAAATAAAAAGATCCCTCTTGTAGAGGTGAGTCTGGGATGGCTGAATAGCTGTTGTAAGACATTGTACCTTGCCATGCCGCTGCTCCAAGTCATGTGATAATGATATTGATATATTAGGAGCTATGAGCTTCAGTTTCGTGGAATTTGAGTGAAGTCTCTCTGACCATCCTGCAGATGAGGTGAACTTTTCATAAAGAGCTGACTCTAACACAAGTTACCTGGCATCTGCTGTGGCTGGCTGGGCACACATGTGAACACTGATTCACGTGTTGCAGCTTCTTGCAAACATACTTGTATTACAGCTGTTAAGCCAATAACAGAAATCAGTTTATGTTCAGCATGTGCATACCTTGAACTCTGAATGGTACAAACTGAAGATATCTTCACTTCTGGAAAGCTGCTAGTTAAAGACATGCAAAAAGTGAGATGTGAAGTTAATCTGGATCAAGGCTCTGGGCTCATGTATTTCGCTATGCTTGGTGAGATGCATTTTTTTACCATTTTCTGGTATATTCTGTGACACATAATTATTGATTTATCATCTGCTATTTCAGTATTTAAAGATACAGAGTGAATCTTAAGAAA
>NW_009615760.1:0-11789 GCF_000690535.1 Cariama cristata | reverse complement strand
AATAGTGAAAGAGAGTTGGAAGATGCGACTTATATCAAACTTGAGATTTCACCAGTTAGTAATGCTCTACCTGAATTTCACTTCCAAGTAAAAGGCTGGTGCATTGGCTATAGGCCACGGCTCATTCTGGGATGTAACCGTGCTTTTGGAATAGTCACGTTTAAGATGTGGCACTAAGTTATCTTGCTTTAGGAACAGACTATGAGAAGGATTGTGAAGAGGTGCACAGGTCTTACCTAATAACACCTGCAGAAAAAAACTAGAGGCAGGCTCTGAAGGTGGGAGTGTTTGCTTCCCAAATGTTGTGCCAGAAGGTGTCTTGTAGTAAAATGGTAATTGTGTTGTGCTGGGCCTACATGATGGTTGGAAGAAACCGAGGCATTTCCCTGCTGATAGCGTTGATTTTCACAGGAGCTTAAAATAGTGGAGGTGTCCTGTCAGTTACAGTGTGGTGTTGTATCATTGTGCCCTCTTTGAGTTTTTGTATGTAGTAGCATCCTTTTTCTTTTGCTTGATCTTCTAGAGAAGATTTTCTTGTTTTGCCTCAAGGGGTTGTGTTCTTTATAATTAGCTGAAAAACTATGATGAAGAATTTAAATGTGCAATTCCTTTATCATTAAGAACATGAGTTTGTATTAGTTTAGTTAAGTATGACTTTTCAAGGAGGTAACAAATCAGTGGTGCCTGTTCTGCAGTGGGGTAGAAACCCATGCAGAGGGCTCTCATTTCACCCTCCATTTACTACTAACTGCAGGGTAACTTTGCAAGCTTCAACCTCTCCTTGCACTTTTTGTAATCTTACATCAAAGTCTATTTCCAGCTGTGCTAAGTAATACTTTGTTTTATCCAGATATGAATCAGACTTATTCATTGCCCTCACTCTCTATTCTTTCTTGACCCATTTCAATTTTAGTCAGCAGCGGAATTATTGCCTACATGCTGATAGCTGTGTTGTCATTTTGCCATTGACTTTTTATTATTTTTAATAAAAAAAGCCTGAACACAATCTATTGTACTAAATTTCATTTTGAAGCCTTGCAGTATTTACACAGGCTCTTTAAAGATCTCTTATAAAATGTTTATATTACAGACTGACTTACAAAACTAAAACTAAGGGCTGGGTTTTTGGCTCTACTGCTGTATGGATATGCAAGTGGGTTCACACAAGCTCTCCATAGCACTGTTACAAATGTTCCATGAGCATAGAGACCAGGATGCTGTAGTTTCCAATATTATGCAAAGTCTTTCAGATTCACAGAAGATATTTAAATGCCCAGATAGCACTAGCAATCTGAACGTGCCCACTTTACCTTTGGAGAAGCTAGTACAGTTGTTGGCAGGTGTTCTGGAAACTTGTTCCGTTATAATTGAACACAAACCTTCCTAGAAACTCCCTTTACTCTGCAGTATCCATTCAGGAGCTGAAATTAACCCTATCTTCTGGCTTAGATTTCATCCAGATCTTTTAAATTTTGGGGCATTCTCATTTCAAAGCATTGATAAACTAGACTTTTAATACCAGAGCACTTTCTTTGTGTGCAATAGAGACTGGATGTTAAAAATTGTTTTTCTATTTTTTTATCTTTGCAATTGAAGGCTGCTTGTCATTGCTGCTCATGGCCTTGAAGATACAGCTGAGGATTAAAAGTTCAGAGAAACTAATTGCTAGCTCTGTCCATGAGACTGAAGATGTGTTGCCATGGCAGCATGTGGTATGGTCTGCTAAATATTTGGGGATTTTTTTTTTTTTTTCCCTGTTACCAGTAGAAGGCCATACATAGTGATTGAGTGGTGCAAGGCCCTGGGAGCTGTCTGGGCTTGTGTTGGCCTGAGCTGATGGGGGCTTGTTTTCCTGTGGCCTCCTTGGGCTCGGTGTGTCACAGCCCTGGGGGGTCGGTATGGGACAAGGCACAGCCTGGTCTTGGCTGAGGCAGGAGGAGGCATGTGGTCACCTGCCTGGCTGTGACTGGGATCCAGCAGGAAGGAAGCAGAACGTGTTAGGAAAATGTGTGAAAATAGTCTGGATGTGGGCAAGACTGAGCAGGAAGGGCTGTTCCCCACTGATTCTGCCTTGGGCCATTGGAAATGGTCAGCTGCAGACCCAGGGACACACTGGGATGGTGACCGTACTAGGACATCTCTGCATAACGCTTTTACTTGTGTAATAAGAAGCCTTGTTGCTTAAATAATATGGACTAACAATAAATTTTTACCTCCCTTTGAATATTGTTCCTTTTTACCCATAATAAGTTTTTGATTAACATTAGAAACTCCTCTTTAATTGCAGAATGCTGAAGAAATAAACTGACTTAAACCAAATTCTGCTGAAACTCAACAGAGCTGTCTTGTTTAACAAATGCCAGGGTGCTCACAACATTGGCTCTTCGCACATATCCAAGTTTTTGGTACCACAACCAGTCATTTGACTGCATTATTTCACCTGATTAATTAGCTAATTATTTTCTGGTTTCTCAGAGATTATTCTTCCATGTTTCTCCTTTCTTCTTTTGTAAAACAAACTTGATATAGTTTAACTTTGTTTCAAATAGCTTATTTTGAAAGCTAATAGTTATCGGAGGACTAACAGTTCTACATTGTCTCTTCAGGCTTTATTGTGAAATATGTTTACACAATGCTGAACTCTTCATCATTCGTGAAAACTTTTTATAATTGTATACATGTATTTTAAAATATGATTATACATGAAATAAAAAAAGAAAGCATAGATTTGAGGGAGGAATGTTAGTATTTCTGTTGAACTAAATCTTTTTTAACCCCAAATGAGTTCTTGAAGGATTTAAAGATTTGGATTATCAGAATACAAAGGGATGAAAGACAGGGTGACAAATACTAAGGATAATAACAAAGAACTGCCATTTTAGCTCTTTAATCCAAGTCTGGTTTTAAGTACTTCATACATCCTGCTGTGAAACAGATACTGCTAGTGTATAATAATAAGCATATTTAAAGAAAGACCCACAAACTATTCTTTTCATATCTATTGAAATATTTAAAGGTGTCTGCATGTTTAAGTATTGGCATAAGAATTTTGAGTGAACTGCTGTGACAGGAAATTACAAAATAAACCACAGCCTTGAAATATGTTTTGCATTGTATGGATGGATCCTTTAAACAAAGGTCTGATTCCTTTGCAGAACAGGACCCTTCCTCTAGGTTTGAGCAGGAGGCCCAGATGGGGTGGTAGATATGGCATGCCAGTTGTCCTTTACACGTCTGCCTGTGCAGAACAGCTCTACACAGAGCACACAGCAGTGAAGAGAGTGCTCTTTTGGAAAGCCTTTGTTACTGAGCGTGCTGACCTAGTGATCTGCTCATGCAGTATATCCTTTGCATTCAAGAAATGTTGGTCTATCATTTTTGTGCAAAGCACATGAAATGAGTATGCTTCCAGGAAGTATTGACCTGCAAAATACCTGTGAAGCTGATTTATCTGCACATGCACAAGTCTGACAACTGAGATTTGTTCCGTGTTCATACCTAATCTGTGCAGCCCATGTATGTGTTTCTATATATCAGCCTGTGGACAGAAGTAAAATGGGAGCATCAGCAATACTCAAACAATGCTCTGCTCATCTGTTCCTCGTGAGAAGTTCAACACCAATTTAGAAATACAGCTTGGGAGGAAGTTGTTACTGAACATGCTGTTTACTGTTAGATTGCAGTAAAACATAGTCATAACTCTTCAAAAAGCAGATGAGAACTTGCTTTGATGGTAGCCAGCACTTACTGTATTGCAAGGAACGTGCAAGTTGGAGGAGTGATCTTTGTAGCAAGAATTACCTATAGACTGAAAGAATATCCAAGATCCATTTCCATGAGTAGTCACTGTATAACAACCCTCTCTGGTTGCTGCTTCACTCCTGGCCTCTCAAATCACAGTACAGAGTAGGTCCTGGCTACTGCTTTACATTATTGTCTTACTTTGTACCTTCCTGTAAATAAAAATATTATTTGGAGAGTCTGGTACCATGCACAGACATATTGCAAATTTGCCAGGCCGCTGACTTGTTGTTGTTGTTTTTACTTGAAAATCACTGCTTCAGAAATGGAAGATAGCTTTACTTGTAAGCAGTCTCCAGTGATGTTTTTGGTTTTGTCTCAAATATTATGAATCCTTTAACTGTATTTTAGTGGACAACAGCAGCACAATCCATGTTGTGTACTCCTACTCCCTATGTTGTCTTGGTATATTCAGTATGTAGCTCTAAATTAAAAGATTACTGTAGGGGAGCTGACGCCAATGTTGAGAGCATTGTGTAGTAATTGCATAGTGTCCTAGAAACTCTCCTGTGAGGCCTGCAAATGAGGAGGGCAGATCTGTGTTTTGGTGGCAAAAGATCGTCCCAGGCGGGGCTTTCTGCAGTGGAAAACTCTTGTTCACTTCATGTATCCATAAATTGTACAGATCAGTTTGTAAAACCAAGATTTCTATGTTGGGCTTGTTATTTAAAAACAAATGAGAAGAAGACAAGTAAGTGTGACAATCCCATATGCCAACACATGCTGGGGGCCAGGTAGCTGGAAAGCAGCTTGGCTGAAAAGGACCTTGGAGTCCTGGTGAACACCAAGTTGAATATAAGCCAGCAATGTGCGCTTGCTGCAAAGAAGGTGAATGGTGTCCTGGGCTGCGTTATGCATAGCATTGCCAGCAAGTCAAGAGAGGTGATCCTTCCCCTCTACTCAGCGCTGGTGAGGCTTGAGTTGGAGCACTGTGTCCAGCTCTGGACTGCTTGGGCAGGGTGCTTGGACTGGATGACCTTCAGAGGTCCCTTCCAACCTCAACCTGTGGTTATGTGATTCAGTGATACTAAGGCTGCTTAAGGATGGCTGAGACTGTCAAACCTTTAACCCTGGAGAATGTGGAAAAGGGGAGCGTAGCAACAGAGAATGAGGTAGAAGCTAGGGAGTTTTTTGAATAAGCTATCTGTATTAGTAATGAGACTTTTTAATATTCACATTGGCAATGAGGTTAGTTAGATTCCTGTAACGAGACTGTAGTTTGGACTGTTGATGGATAAAACGCTATTGAACTACTAGTACGCTCTTGCCTCTACTTAAATGATGTGTTACCTGTTGCATGGTTCTGAGTGTATCGAAGTGCAAGAGGTATGTGACAACGTACTGAGAAATGTTGTTTCTGAGTTGCAGTCAGTGAAGCCTGGTATTTGTGACTAACTTCTGCAGCATTTCCAAAAGTATGTGGAATAGCTAGTCCATACTTGAAAGGTCACTCTTCCTTGTTGTCATGTATATTTTTAAATTGAAAAAGTAGCTTTTTGTTTGTAGTTCCTTTCCATTTAGATTAGAAAACAAAAGCTGATGATACTCCATTTGTTTTTATTTATTCTAAAAAAAAAAAAATACTGTGAGCAATATTTTTGTAATTTAGAGCAGTTGATTTGGTTTTTGTCGATGGGTATTTTTAGTATTTTTAGAAATTGTTAGTTTGTCTTTACATTTGTAACAGATTAGAGCTTTGTTTCTTACTCGGTAGGAATATATGTAACGCTCTAAGTAACAAATGCATTGTTTAGCCATGTTGCAAACTTTTAACATTTCAAGCCATGTTTTAAGCTTTCGGTGGGAATTAATCCCCTTTTTCTCACTAGCATGAACAAAAAAAAGTTGAGAACGTCTGTGTAAGAAATCTAATGAGAGAATATTTAGGTCCTGATTAAGTATGACATCAAAATATGTGCCTGTCTGTAAGACTGCACAGCAGCATTCACTTTGTGAAATTACAATAATGTGATGTATTAAACTTACATGAATTGGTATCAAGCTAAACATATAGCACTGTTTAAAAAGACCTAGAAACTAAGTATTCAAGCACTGCATTAGCATCAACTGGACTACTTGTAAGCTATCATGTGTATTAATAGATTGCTGAGAGCGGACTTAAATTGATGTTTTTAAAGCTCGTTATTACGAAAATGAATTGAAGTTTTGTCACTCCTTATTTCTACTTGTCGTTCTCGTCTGAGTGGCACCTTGCAGTCATGGCTTCTGGTATAGTTTGCAAATGACAGCAAAAGAACAGTGACAATCTCTTACACTACTTTAACCTTTACAGTATTTTTGTTTGGGGTAGGCAACCGTTCCATTTCTCTGTTGCTCACAGAATATTAAGGTTACAGACAGAGGAAATAAAAGAAATGGCCAACAACTAAAACTTGAAAATTTTGAAAAGGTCAAAGTAGTATAGTTTAGGACTGTCTTGTATGTCTTCGTTTCAGCAGATGACAACTGACTAAACACTAACAAACTACAAACTATATATATTTTTAAAATATCAATACAAAAAGTGTTTCAACAATCAAAGTGACACAGTTTTTCTGTTAGGTTTTCAGTTGTCGATACCCAGAAGTTATTAAATGTAATAAAGGCATTTTCATTTCTTTACTGCTGTAAGGTTTATTGCTACTTCATTCTCTTGGACATGCGTGTTTTTATATGGCAGGTACGGTATTGTAGCAAAGACTTTTGGAGTTTACTCTTAACAACATGCATGGAGATTCATTTAGTAGAAAGCAGAGTGGAATTACACCTTTTGTTTACAAAGCATTGATTCTCAGGACAGCAAATCATCAGCAGGTAGCTTGTCTGTTCAAATAATGTGCTTCAGTTAGGCACATTGACCCATATGAAATAAGCAGTTGGTGTACATGTTCAAATGAGCAATGTTTTAGAGGAAAAAATAAAGAACATATTGTCATAAAATCAATGGAAGATGAAACCTCACTGATGGTATCCCTCTGCAGCAAGCTAGGGTCAGTTATGTCTAACGAGTACCCAAAAGCCTCAAAGGCTCAGGATGCTGTAATCTCAACCAGACAATCTGTCTGGTTACTTATCTGTTTATTAAGATCACAGTAGTTTTGCCTTGATATCTAATCTGAGTCTCTTGCAACATTGGAATATTTCCTGTTCTGTGCATGGTGGTCTGTGAAAACAACTTACTTCCTTTGTCTTGGCAGTTACCTTTTGGCTTATTTTCCCATGGTCTTCTCTGCTCCAGGTGGAATCTGTCCTGGAGCTGTACGCGTTTCTTTTGTAATGATTAAAGTGTGATCCCACCGAAGTTTAGCATCTGAAACTTTTGAAGTCTAGTGTTAAAATCTGTCTTCTAGCCTTCTTGTCTCTTTAACAGGAAGAAATAGGAGGCAGTTTATTGCTTTTCTCTGGGGTTGCTGTCTCTTCATTGGCTGCAGAGCTGGACTAAATCAGGAGCAACTTAGATCTTTTTGCATGATTGTACTCACATGAGAGGAATCCCGATAGCGTAACTGAATGTGTACGGAGGTGGTGTAGTAGGAAAGAAAGGAAGATGCTGTTACGGACTCCTTAAAGCTAATGAGCGTAGGACACACTTGCAGACCCTTATTTTTTGTTGCTCTAGATTCTTTTAAATCTGGTAACCTGAAACAATTGTTAATTAGTAAATGTTACTCCTTTAGATGTCCCTTCTGAAAGACAGCATATTATGCTTCCTGGGTAATTAGTTCTATGCCACTTAATCGGTTTACAGCACAGCATATCTTCAGAAAGGGTTTATTGCTCCCTTCCATTTAGCAAAGCAGTCCTCTGACAATATGAAGGTGTCTGATGCATGAAGAATTAATACATTCTTCCCAATGAACTGTATCCAACACTGCTGAACTGCTGACTTTATTTTGGGTATGTGACCTTTTACCTTCTTCAGTGTCTGTTCACTTCTGTGTTGAGATGAAATGAGAACAAAGCCCTAATAAGAGAAGGTCATTAAATGCAGATGGTCTTCTATTTTAATACAAACATCTGAGACAATAACCTAGCTCTTATGGAAGAAAATCGTGCTGTCAGGGAAGAGGTTACCTTGGCAACAAGGTCACCTGGCAGGGCCTGTGGTGTGAGGAGAGTGATGGGGCAGCACGTGATGGGAGAGGCTCAAAGATGATGAAAGAGCAGGAGGTCAATCCCTCACACTTCTCAGTGACTTCCATCAGCTCAAGGTGAGTTACTCCAGCAGTTTCATAAACCTGGCTTTCTGAATACAAATGGTCTGTGTGAATTGCCAAGGGCATGGAGGACCAGAGGAAAGGACTTTACATTCAGGAAATGGTTATCATCAAAGGCTTTATTTTTTGTGTGCTTTTTTTAAAGAGAGAAGAGTAGAAGTTCTTTGTGAAGCTCATCTGTGGCTACTTGCTTATAGCTATTTTTCCCAAAAAACTGAACTGTATGCTCCTGGAGGAGGATAGCATACTTTAGATGTGGAGAAGGGAGATTCAGGATGCAGCGCAGGGTACTGGGAACAGATGACCTGTCAGTGGGTTCCAGTTCATAGCTGTTGGTGCTAGACAGGAGACCTTTAGGGTTGTGTCTCGCAACCCTAAGATGAGTTAGAGCATAAGTGCTTGATAGCGAGCTCACAACAAGCCAAGTGTGCTTGGTCAATTTATCAAATTCCTGCAGAAGGTTTTGAAGCTAGAGGAAACCTGAATGCTCTTGAGGTTGGTCTGGCACTCAGTAGGTGATACAGGCCCTGAGGCAAAGAAATGCAAAGGCTGTGGAGAAGTTGGTAAGCACAGCTGGCAGACCTAGTGATTCTTAGTCCTTACAGGATGTGTAACAGAGAAAGATATAGAAGAGATGCAGCCCAGAGTGGAGGCTTTAAAGGTATATGGGAAAATGAAAATGAAAGGGATAGATTCTATCTAAGGAATAAAGGAGAAAAGCAAAAAAAGAAAAGGTATGGAAGATAAAGCATGTGGTCTGGAAACAGCAGTTTGCACTCTTCCATCTTTCTCTCTTTTCTATGCTGTGAGAAAAATTAAATAGGGAAATTAAAAGGCAACCTAGTTAAAGCAGATAAATATAACACTGTAAATAGCAGGTGGATTTTAATCACTCCCTATGTTTATCTTTTATCTGTTTTTATTTTCTTCTACAAGCCTATTGCTGTTTGATTGTTAGGCCCTGTAAGAAATTCACTGCACTGCTATCCTTAAGGCAGTTTTCTCTTGGTTCAGGATTTTCAGTGAGAGAGTGTCATCGTGTTCTGTCTCTTCATAATTAGTATGCCTGCTAACCATGTCTGCAGCCTAAACTAAATTGCTCAGTTGGAAGCAAATGAGACAATATAGTGATGTTGTTCTGTATTCAGTGCTCACGTCTGGGTCTGTGTTTCAGTCAAAGAATTGCCAGCTTTTTCCATTTCTAAAGCAACATTCTGCAAATGTGTAAATGACACCACCTCCTCTCTCACATTGTGCAAGACTGTATGTCTAACTGCAGTGAAGAGAGAATCGAACTTGTGACTTTGTTAGTGAGGGAATGATGTTCTTGATACTTTTCTTAGTCCTCCTCACCTCAGGCAAAACTAACCTCCTCCTCCACAATCCTGTTGTTAAATGGAGATACAGCAGAAAGAGCCAGTCAGCGCTGGTAACAGGAAAAGCAAACACAGTTTAGGAACTGCTAAGTTATTCTAGACTGCTCTTAATTTTTAAGGTTTATTTCCCTTTTGTGCTGGAATTGGTGATGTAGCTAAAAAAATCTCCCAAGATCTACTTACGCTTAACTAGTACCATGAATATTTCTTTTTCAAGGGTGTCAGAAGATAATGGTCGTATCTGAAGTTATCTGCAGAAGTGACCTCAAGTATGTTTGAAACTGTCTGTTTTCATGCTTATACTTTTGCTACATTTTAAAGGACAAAGAATTGTCATATCACCAAATTGACATTGGTTGATGTTCACTAAGGATGGTTTTACCCATTCATGTCCAAAGATGCATGTATTTCCATATATTTCCTCCAGGTTTTTTTCTTGAAAAATGTAGCTGAAGATTCAACTGTACTTTCCTATGTCCGCAAATCAGATAAGACTTCAAGTTACTGTATGTGCACCACCAGGTTAACTGATAAACTAGAAACCATTGAGGAATATTGTGAATTTCACAAAGAAAAAGTGAATGCTGGAAGCGCTAGAATGGAAATGAGTAAGGAAGTAGGAATTTAGGCTCAAGTGTTCAGCGTTTTCCTTTTGAGCTTTTACCTCACCTTTCCATCTTGTATGTTTGTACATGCTAGTCTGATAAGCTAGCTCAGGCTATAAGCATATTTAATAGAATGATGAGAAGGTATTCAAGTTTAGGCCAATTAGTTTAACAGCTGTCAGTTAACTGAGCGCTCTGTTAAAGACAGAGATATTATAGGCAGAGGGCATAATCCAAGTTCTCAGACACACCTCCTCCTGTCATTTTTCCATCCTGAGAATTCAAGGAACACTAGTAGTCAGAGAAGGAGCAAGTACTATCCAGGTACCTGAAACTTGATTTTTGTCTAAGTAGTATTTTCTGCCTCAGTTTGTGTGAAGAGGGAAGGTTCATGGATTGATGAACTCAGTCTGAAAAAAGGTAAGTTGTGATTGCAGTTGCAGCAGCAGGTGTACTACAATTAAAGAAATAACTGGCTCTTAAATGTGGGTATAGAAGTAGGGTGCTCTTTCTCCAAATGAGCTGCCACTGTTACCCTGGTTATAAATGCCGTTTAAGAGATTGCCATCTTTAACAGAACTACTAAAGCAAGATAATAAGATAACAATTTATTACTAAAATACTAATTGATATTTTGAAAAGCTGTAACTTCCTTGCTTAAGCACTTTTGTCAAATGTTAATTAAATACATAGACATTCTCTTGCAAATTTAATAACTTAACAACATCTATTGCTTCTCCAGTTTTGGTAAATGCTTGACTGCATTCTCCAATATGCTATTCATCCAGAGTACATAACTTCCTAGTAATCAATTGCTGTGTTGCTGTGCAGTCAGGCTAAGCAAAGCATTGCATTGGAGGTTTTGTGTAAGTGCCCAAACCACATGACTCACAGTAAGACTGATAGGCGGATCTGATTATGAAGTTACCACCCTAACGACAGCCATCAATGGCACACTTAGTTATACACCACCTACTGCAGGCTGCCTGGTAATAAATCTAACATTGCAGTAAGTAGTTTTTAATTTGGGCAAGAAAGAGTAATATAATTTCAAAGTATGGGTATTTCAGAAGGCCCAGCGTCTCTCACCTGTAGCTCACTTTTGTTTGAATCTTCTTGCACAGGATATATCTAGGAGTGCTAATCAGAATGACTAACGATCTTCCCATCCTCATTACTGGCCCTAACTTGGCTGCAACTCAGGCTTGAAGCATCCATACCACACTTATGAATTCAGTATATGTTACAGATGGCTAGCTCGTAGCTTGTGCTTCAACTGTCTGGTCATTTGAGTTGTTGAACTTGAATCTATGCTGATGTCGTGTATGTGCTAGAGCGCTGCTTTTCTAAGTAGCTCTGGTGCAGGTGGTTGCTTAACGCTTACTTTGGGGCTTGAGCAGTGGTGTTGGGTGGTGGCACATTTGGGAGTAGGCTCAGACATCTAGTTGCCTATTGGCAGTGGCATGCCTTTTTTTTTTTTAGGTGGTTAGGACTTCAGCTTTGCTCTAGGTTTGTATGCGCGCATATAACATGAAGGAGGTTTAAGAGAACAGTATCATGAGGGCGAAAGCAAATATGGGTTGTTTTTAAGATAATGTTATTAAGATGAACGTATTTAGTTGGAATGCGTTGGAAAAGTAAAAATCAGCGTTACTGTGTTGTTATGTACAAAAAGAATTTTTAATTTTTTCTTATGTGCCCTTTTATATGCTCAGCCTGAGTTGTTGCATGACCATCTCTGAGCTTGTAAGTAGCTGATGAAATGGTTATGATGGACCTAGTGCAGGAAT
>NW_009615759.1:0-17667 GCF_000690535.1 Cariama cristata | reverse complement strand
TAGCCTGTTCGGCAGTTTTGCTGGTTTCTCACACTATCGTCAGTGTTTTCTTCTCGAAGAGCAGGTGAACAGTGTCTGTGACGCTGCGAAAAGGGTGCGTATTCGTTACAAAAAGCGTAGGAGCAATAGGATAGGAAAAGGACTGATTTCTGCGATGACTGACAGTTAAACTGAAAAACTTGAACCTGTTGTGGGTACCAGGTGATCTTCAGGTCAAGTTCGTCAAAGGCAGAAGTACTGGTGTATGTATAGAGGCTACCAACCAACTGAAGTTTCTTATCCCTCCCACCTTCCTTCCCCCCCCAAGGAGACCTGCATTGACTTCGTCAGGACCATCGGTCTGCTTTCGAGTTGCTAGTGTTTGCCTGAGATCACAAGTGGCCATTAGTCGTTCATGAAGATAAGCATATCTGACTTACAAAGTCAGAAGGCAGGAGGAGGATGAAATAGGAAAAAACCAATAAATAGGTGTCTGATAAGGAGAGTCCCTCTTTGCCTTATGTTTTTCACGCAGTTGCTTTTTCTGCAGGTATCTAGCTTTGTCTTCTGTTTGCAGTCCTTGCCACTTTGATGGATGCTGCAGGTACACAATAGCTACCTAAGTGCATCCATTTTTAGATTCTGGCATTCCAGGGAAAAGTAAATCTGCGTATATCTTTTTGAAAGGTTTAACTTTCTTGTTAGTTCAGTAGTGACGCCTGTAGAAATCCTTGGTCTGCATTTGATCACTCTTCCACAAGTAGCAGGTAGCTGGCTCTTGCCCTGTGAATTTTAAAAACCTTGAGTGGAGATTAAGAGTTATGTGAGACATTTGAGCTCGGCAGAGTTACTAAACTTAACTTGTTCTATATTCGTTGATACTGTTAACTAATATTAACAATAAAAATGTTAAAATGATGATATTTGCAGAAATATTTTGAAAAGGAGTAATCACCTTTTACTTTTTTCTCTGATTTTTTGTTCTATTCTGATTCCTAGTCATCATAGTTCAAATTAGGTCCAATATTAATTTTAATAATATCATTGATTCAATGTAATGATGTAACTGAGGCCAAGGTTACAATGGACTGTGTTTTAATGAAAATGTAGAAGGAAACATAATATTAAGAACATCATCTTTTTTTAAAATCTCCTTTTCTTTGGAAGCTGTTTCCTCCTCCTGCTTTTCTGTGTACTTCTAGTTCCACTCTATCCTACTCGGCAGATTATGTAACTGAAGTGGATATGCCTTGATGCATTACTAAAATATATCTAATTAGATTACACAGAAATTCAGGGTGAGGACCTAACTTCTGTTTCTATTCGTCATCATTTGTCAGAGACTTGCCGTGATGATTTTGACCTTGTCTGGTATCTAAAGCTAGTGCAAGATTCCCCAAACTTGCGGACTTCGGGTACAAACATTAGATACCTCTGTCCACATGTACATTTCCAAAAGAGGCAGCAGGACTTAGGGACTTGGCCATGTTTCTCTGAAAGAGGTCATGAATTAGAGTACAGCTCTGTTCACTGCTACCTTTTAAATGCTTTGAAGGGAAGCATTTTCCCATTAGAATATAATACTTCTTAAAATGATCTTGTGTGAAGTTTTATTTGGTACAAAATGGAATAAATTAATTTTAACCATTTTGAGACAAACTGTATTGCGTTTTAAAAAGTAGATTGTCAATTCTGCACCTCGTGACTGGCTCCATTAGAGTTAGTTTGGGCAAGTTTATGAAAAACTGCTGGTTGAAGGATTGCTAATGCTTGCAGTATGTTGCAAGTGCTGAGTCACGTTTTCCTTCCTGAATTTAGAGAGTAGGTGAGTTGATAAATCTTTGTTCAAAATGCAGCTGGGAGCTACTGCCTCTCTCACTTGTCCCTTTTGAGCTGCCACAATTCAAAGCTCTTTGCCCCCTTCATGTTATTCCGTGTGTTTACATGTCTGTATGGGCACATGTGGGTTTTTTCGTGGACAGACAACGAAAGAATACTTCTCTTGCCAACCTCATTCCCCTGGGAGGGATCTACAAGTCCTCGCCACAGGTCCTAAATTGTTACTCTTTCTAGTCAGTTGAACTTTTGAACCAAAAATGAGAGCTGACTTCCCCTTTCCCCCAATATTTCATCGGTTCCTTCCTCCGTTATGCTCTTGCACTGTATTAAGCATACCAGGAGCCAGCCTTTCAAGGTCTGTCCTCACACGCTGTGTCTTCATCTTTGCTTAAGTCTTAGCAACAGGGTTGCCTGCTCAGAACCGTTTGTGGCTCTCCATGTTATCTTCTGCACAGGACAAAATCTTACTTTTCTTGACTGCTAGTCTCCCTTGGAACGGGTAAGGTTTATCCGATAAGGAGTATGTAGATAGCAGCTCTTAGCAGAGAGCATTGTGAGTGTCTTGAACTAGCATGGCGTTGATTTAAAACATTCTAGTGACAAGATTCCTGGACAAATGTCTCTTGCGCTTCTATTCAGTGGGTCGGCCAGTGTTGCGTGCTAGGGCGTCGGAGGAGGACTGCTGTATTTCCTGCAGAGGGGAAGTGGGAAAGAGCACCAAAGCTGCTAAGGCTCTGGAATTCCTGTTCCAACCCCTGCTATTACCTCCAGTGTCTCATCAGTTGGTGCATAACCTACGATACCCCGAGCCGTGCTCTGTTGCAGAGCTTTTTGCTTTGCAGAACGTATGTCAGGGCTATAGCGTGGTGCCTGCAAGATGTGGGAAGTGGTTCAAGAGGATAGTACGTTGCAAAATTGGCAAAACTCTCAATGATATGGAAGTAATTTGCTATAATCAGCAGGTTTTCATATGCAAACACTTGATAATTGCATACTTTGAGGCTAATAACATATAGTAACAAAGAACAGGAAACTGCTACGTCTGTAAGTGGAAATGTTGCTTTAAAATGTATATAAGCCCCTGGTGCGTAAAATGCCCCACAGGATGGGAGGTGGTATGTAGGAACTACTTCTTCTGTTTGTTTTGAAATCAACTCTGATAAGGTAGGTGGTCTGAGAAACAATTTGCAAAGGACTCTGAAGGTCAAAAGATTCTCAGGAGTTTGGTGTTTCAGTGCAAACCTTTCAAAGGAAGCATTTCTTTATGAAAGTACCTAGGATAGTGATAGTGTCCCCAAATCTATACTGCTGCGTAAAAGAAGTGTTGCACAAGAAAAGGGAAGATACTACTACGCACATTAAAAGCACAAAAGCCCTGTGTCCCCACACGCTTACACCTTTGCAACCGAAAGGTGGCTTGTTTCAAGTGACTGATTTCAGTGTCTTCCAACGACGGAGGCAGGAGCTGCTCTGTGCTTCTGTAAATCAGAGGACCTACAAGGCAGCAGTAACAATCTGTAACTTTTCTGGCTATGAAAACTTCGTTTCTGAATCTTCATCAGTTATACTTGGGCCAATAGCCAAGGAATTCATCTTCGTAAGAAGCCAGAAAGCAAGTAAGCAATGATCTGAGGTGGATAAGAAGATTCTTGGTGCATGGAGAATGCTTGTCTTGTTTTTATGCGGAGCTTAGGCAGCGTGAGCTTCCCTGAGAAACGCAAGGGAGCCATATGCTGGTGAAAATATGGAATGCAGTGGGCTAAGGGAAAGCTAGTAGACCAGAATACTGAAGGTATTTGCCGTTGCATTGCTTGATATTGCCCAGTGGTCCTTCGGGCTGGAGTAGGATAACATACCTGAGAAACGACCCCCTGTGTGGAGGGAGGGCAGTGGTGCTGGACGTTAACATTCAATTATGTCCGCAGCCCCTCCCGTCAAATAAACTTCAAAGATACCTGCTCAGGGAGAGGACAGCGGGAGGATAACAAGGAGATGCACACTGGGTAGGGGTGCGTCTAGAAGCGATGCAGATGGGTGATTACAAGCAGTGGGTTTTCAGGTAGGATTTTCAGCAGTTGCTCTGCTCCATGACTGACAAGTTTTGTTAAGAAAGCACCCTGACTTTTGTATTCATCTCTAAAACAAGGCAACGTACGTTGACCTTCAAGATTCAGAAGTAATCTTGGTTAACTGTATTGGTGCTTGACGTAACTTCCAGTGAGCAGCTCACTCCTCATTTCAGAGCAGGTAAGATCTCCAGAGGAGCCAGCAATTAAGTGAGGTCCTGGGATGTTCAGCTGTGATCTGAGTCGGAGAAGCTCATATTTTCACTAAGGTCAAGCCAAAGCTGGGTGAAAATAGTTACTCAGGAAGATTGTCTAATGACTGGAGATCTTTAGCATGCATTTTTGACACTATATTTAAGACACTTTTGGACCTAATAGTTTAAGCAGCTATATGTTTTGACCCCTGCTGTGCAGAATCGTATCTATCTGTATTGTCTGTAGTACGGTCCTTTATTATGACATCTGATGCTCTTTAAGCAATCTTAGTAAAATATATGAAAGGCAAATGATTAGACTTGTTTTATCTCTCTGCTTTAAGATGATGGATAAACTAATGATTTAAATTTAGCCTTTTAAAGTTACTACCCAGACATCCTACATGCCAAATTGCATCCTTTGGAAGCGTAGCTTGAAGTGAGACAGAAGTGATAGTATCCAAAACTGTCTTGTGTAGCAGTTACAAAAGAGATGATGACAGACTCTACAACCTTTGGGGTAAATTCCTTATTAAAAGAAAAAACCTTTATAGAAATCTGTGGTTTGAATTGGTTTTTGCCCTCTTAAGAGTAGATTTCACACACACACACCCCCCCCCCCCCCTTCATTAATATGAAGCTGTACATGTGATGTGTTCTTCCTGGCTTTAGTTTCTCATTTTGCCCTTAATGCCATTAAACAATTAGTTTCATGCTAGTTTTATTTCTAAGGCAAGGACAAAGTGTTTGCAGTTTTTCTGTGTATGTAAAAGATGTGTTGTGTGATGGTAAAAAAAGTGCGGGCCTTATGGAACAAGACGACATTTCTGTGTGCTAGAGGAGTATTCTAAATTGCATTAGAGGAGGTCTTCTGAAGAAAATCAATAGGACACTGCTTTGTTACTAGCAATAATTTGGATGACCTTGTGTTTTTCAGCATTTGCCTATATTTCCTACCAAACTAAACAAAGCAAAGCCAAATCTGTCTTGGGGCAGTGTCACTACATTGATTATATAAATTAGTTAGTTCCAGTATTGGATTAAATTCATAGGAGAAATCCACTGGTTTGGTCCGTAGTTTACCTAGCTATAGAAACAAATATGTAAGGAGAGAAGAGATACAAACTAATAATGAATTAGTTTATGTAACTAATGGAAACATAACCTAGCATTCTCTGTGCAGCGGCATTTGCAGACCAGAGACAAATCAAAGAGATTGCTGGGAGGAATGACCTGTATGCTGGTTAATAAGAGAACACACTAAAGCATTACTGATCCAGTAAACTGAAGGCTTTTTACTTCATTCTTATCTCTCTCTGCTTTATGTCTGCTCACAGGTTTTCCAGGTGTAAGCACTAGAAAATTTTGAGATGTTCTTTCCTTTTGAGTTCTTTCAGAGCTTTTTTTTTTTAAGATGGTCGTTGTCATTCTGGCAAATCTGAAGATGCCAACTTTTCCACATCTAGTCATTTTATAAGAAAATAGAACAGCACAGAAGTTGTTCAGTTTAGCTGTTTATAAGAAAATAGAACAGCACAGAAGTTCAGTTTAGCTAAAAATTGGTTTAATTAAACTAGTGAAAAATGTTACTTGAACACGTCTAAATTTCTTTATGGTTATCATGAGTTAAATCAGTATGAACTACGTTGTACTGCTTTTATTCGGACCAAATTATTTTTCTTCAGCTTAACAAACAGCTTTAAAACAAGTTTCAGGCTCGTGCGTTTGGATGCTGATGATGTACAGTAGCAGGGATTCGACTCTTCTATTGCAGTTTAATTCAGTAGAAAGGTATGTCAAGTAATGAAACTGTCTTCATTTTCTCATAATGGTTTTGAAGTTGAAATACCAAATTAAGTTTATTCTAAAAAAGGAAGGAAAAGAAAAAAAAAAAAGCCACCACACAACCACAAACCTTACTGAGCCATTTCAAGCTGTGAGAGTGTAAGGATTTAGACACATAAACGAAGTAGGTGTTGTTAACTGCTGCACAGTAACTGTCCATAAACATATGCTCTGGCACTTCAAGGTAAAACGTTGTTAATGAGTTCCTGTTCCTGAATTGTACAGTGAGGGTGTGCAGACTGGTTTCTCCAGTGAGAGCTGATGCACTTTCAACTTCATCTATGATCACTTATCTTTGTAGTGCAGTCTCTAATAAACATTTTTAAAAGTATTTGTGCTTTGAAGGGATGAAACAGGTAAAATACCCAGCTGTTCTGAAATTTATGAAGGCAGTTTGAAGAAACATTTTCTGTTGCTTCTGCTGAAGGTAAGAAGTTGGATTTTTGGCATCTCTTCCTTCCCTTTCTACCTCTGAGCTGTTGGAGATCCTGCAGGGAGCAAGGAAATTCAAATTCTGTTTGAATCATAGCAAGAGCCAATTAATTTAGATCTGGTGGCCATCTACAGCAGTCACCAAATTCCAAAATTAATCAACTCTAGCTACATTGTTAGAACGGATGAGGTTTTAATAGACAGATATTTGGACTTATTTTCACAAGCAACTAATTTAAGGAAGATTAACATCTCTCTTATAAATTAATCTGAAGTCCTACTGATATTACTGACCAATGCCTGGATATCCATTTCTACCTTGAAATCTATTAAGTGCTTCTTTTCACTAACTTTTTGGTGGAAGTGAGTGTTAATCACACAATTTGGGGAATTTGTTTTATCCATTTTGAATTTACTCTCTTTTGAGTGTTCTCTTCAATTGAAAATTCCTTTGTTCTTACGTTATGAGAAGCTCATGTCTGGTTTCTAGGCCATTCACAATGGCATGTGCTTTTAGGTTTTCCTTCTGAAGGTACAGTCATGATTTGATTTTCATACATATGACTTCAAAGGGATTTTCTTCACTCCCCTCTTTCATCCACTAATTCAGTAATATCATTCAAATTTTAATCCACGTGCTTTGCCGTAGTATTCCTTACATTGTTGTTGGTTTTTAACCAGAACTGCTGATGAGCAGAGATTTCTTTTTTTTTTTTTCTTTTTTTTCCCCCCCTCTGTCATCGCTGTCTCTGGTGCCAGCTTTCTTGAGGTGATAGTTTGGATGGTCATTTTGTCCCTTATTTTGCATTCATCAACACGGAGTATATTTTGCTGTTGCTTTACTACTTCATTTAGTGTGCTCTGAAGTGCCTCATTGTATTTCCTGGTCCTGCACGCTGTAATAACTTTCTCATCTGCAACTATTACTGCCATTTTTACTTTATCCATTTCCACTTTCTTTCCTGTTCTAGATCACTGGTAAGTATGCTAATGATGGAGATCTAAAGTGTGTGTTCTCTGAGCTGAAAAGGTACTGCTGTGCCTCTTCCTACAGCTACTGTTTCTTGCAGGTTGGCACAGTGTTACCTATACTAAGTCAAAATTTAAAAAACATCAGAATTCACCGTGCACCAAATCTGTTTGCTTGTTGCAGTGGTGAAACGTGTGGAAGGGCTAAAAATATGAAAGAGAATAAAGCTGCCAGCTTCCTCTTTCCTGCTTCAAAGCGTGAAGTAGGTGACTAAAATTGAAAATTTTGACCTAAAGATTATAATTCCCCATATGTAATTACTGTATTGCATAACAATTTTTTAAAGCTCAGAACACAGGAGAGAGAGAATTGCTTTAAACAATGTTGGTTAATGAATTTGGACTTGAGGAATTGCTTTGTTTCCCATGCTTAATTTCCTGCATCAATTCAAAACCACCTACTTTTTGACATTTCGCGGTCTCTGAAGCAATTAACGGTGATATCCCAAACTACAGTTGTGAATTTAGATGAAGAATAAGCTGCAGGGATGGAAGAACTGTGAAGCAGCAGTCAAGATCCTGCTTTGCTTTTGATATTTCTGGTAGTTAAAAAACCAAAAGAATAAGAAAAAGATCTCAGCACAACTGTCTGAAAATCGGATGTTTTTCCTGTGAAGCAGCAGTCAAGATCCTGCTTTTGATGTTTCTGGTAGTTAAAAAACCGAAGGAATGAGACAAAGATCTCAGCACAACTGTCCGAAAATCAGGTGTTTTTCTAAATTTTCTGGGTGGCATCAGTAGCCATTTTATAGTTTTGTTTGCATGTTTCATCTCCTTTTTCTATTATTTAGTGTGCCCAGAAAATATTGTTTGCAGATTGTAGATCAGTCTGCATCCAAGAACAAGGCAGATAAGCACAACTGCCCAGGTGTATTTGCAGTGATTCAAAGCACAACTTGATGCTATACGTGTGCATTGCCCCGTTAACTTTCTAGATTGGAGGCAGGTATCCACATCCAATAAGTTTCCTTTTAAGTGACAGCTGCAAAAAATATTACTGCTGTCTGTGTCGTTAATTAGATTCTTTTATAGATCTAATCTCTGCTGCAGTTTCCAGAGAAGAAAACTGGTATATAACCTGTGAAGAGGAAAAAGGATCACTTATTTATATTTCCTAAGGTTAACTTGTACGTTACTAAGCCATTTTTTTACTATTGCTTCTCTTCAGCATTATTAATTTTTCCTGATATTTTTTCTAATTTTCACTGCTTCCTAGATTGATAGACATTTATTAAAACTTGCAGATTCATGATCTTCCTCAATTTAGTGAATGTCTGTCTTTGAAAATTATATAGCTTTGATGGGAGAAAATAGGAACTCTGTTTCTGTAAGTAGCTTTATTGGCCATATCAAGATCAAATGGTGGATTACTAACAGAATGTGGTTTGAAACATTTATTATATTAGAGCAACTGCTTTAGTCCATGCATTTTAGAATCAGTTATAAATTAAAACATTAATGCTGCGATACAGAGAACATGAAAATATTATCAATTTGCTCCAAAGATTGCAATGATATTCAATATTAAAAAAATTAATTGATTTACTGCCTCTGTCAAATTGATCTAGTATTTTTAAATTATAGTGGTTATGAATTTTTCATATTTTTAATGTGATATTGTTGACTGTACACTAGCTATTTCAGGGTAGTTATCAAATAATTGCTTTTTCATGTGGCTGATTTAAGCTTCATTGGTAAATCACTTAAGACCCTTTTTCTAAAGATCTTCAAGTATAGAAGTTCTCCAACTCCAGTTATATTCACTGATACGGTTTCTACTGGAGTTTTTACCGATGATGATAAGGGAACTTCATCTTTGTCTTAAACCTTCTGTTTGTCCGACTGCTTTCCCTGATGCCCTTGTCACAGTCCTGTTTTTTCTCCGCCAGCCTAGCGATGATAGTGAATCGCGCTGTGGTATGGAATGACAGCTGCCTTCTAGAGGATGATCCATGGCTTCCCTTGATACCGCCATGCCCTGTGTAGTTTTTATGAGTTGTTATATATATCTTGCATGGATACTACGAAACTACAAAATGACTGAAAATTTTTTCATTTTTGTTCTTCATGTGAGACTTAAGTCTTTGCAATGTTATGTCAGTATCAGTGACAATTTGGGTATGTAATCTGAAGGATGTTTTAACAGGAGGTCATGCTTGGATTACAAATTTGATTAATCAGGAGAATGACAGCATTGTCCAGAGTGGCACAGAGGGAAACTTGGTTAGAAACAAAAGTCAAAGAGCTTGGTCACGCGTGCTGGACAGAGCATGCTGTAAGATACCGAAAAGAGCTTTTCCACTTTCTCATCTGCTCCTGTCACTTTGCCTGTTGCTTGTACTTTGTTAGGTGTTACTGTGAAGTACCTACTATCCTCACACAGCATAACAGGCTCTAGAAAATGCAGGGAAATATGAGTGGGGTTTCTCCTTATTTGTATTTTGTACCTTTCTTTTTACGTTTTTTACTTTGTGTACCAGTTCTGCAATGGAAATGCTATCTGTGTATGCCATTGATAACAGCAGGGCTGACATAATTCTCAAATGTCCTGTCATTTTATGGCTACTTTACCTTTTTTCAAAGAGGATTGGTTTCCAATTATTTGACTGTTTGAAATTATTTACACCACACTGGATCATTGAAATGAGATGAAAGAAATGCTGCTTTCATTGGGAGAATCAATCCTCCAAAATTTTAAGTTGCCAACATGCGTGTCTCCGTTGTGACTCTTGAAATGTGGAGAGATGAGCACAATTTTCTGGACTTGGTCATGGAGATTACCATTTGTGGTCATCAATTGTGGGGTCTGTCTACAAGTGTCAGTGAAGGTGGTAGTTAATGCCAGTAGTGACAGCAGTTGTATTACAAAGGAAACTGGGTGCAGCAGCTTACTGATATATGAAACGTCTCAGAGGACAGTGTGGGGATTTACTCTGCTTCCTTAGGGTTCACCTCTGTGATTTACACAGGGATTTCCCTGTGCCTTTTTGGAAACTGCTGACGAGATGAAGGAGTAGAGGTCAGGACAAGTAAGCTGATGAGCTTTCTCCTGTGCCCTGAAGAAGGATGTCAGCAGGGTGGGATTCGCTGGGGCGAGGATGGGGCAATCGGAACATAAGAACGGCTGTGCTAGGACAAGCCAAAATCCACCTAGCCTGCTCGCTCATCTGATTGTGACTTGAAATAAATACTTCAATACATATACAAAATTATCTTCCCTCCAGTGTAGCTTTCCAGGATGTAGTAGGCTATAGTTTGAGTCTTTCCAAGCAGAATTGAATCTGGATTTGTTCAAGAGGGCTAAATGTACTTTTTTCCACTTAATTGCTTTTTGTTTCTAGCTTTGCTTTCTACAGTATCCTACAGCAATACAGTCTGTAATGGGTTTATACTTTATATGGAATTTAATTTGTTGTCAATATTCTGCATGATATTTCTATTCTGTTTCGTATTTCTTATATGTGAGAAAATGCGTATTTGTTCATCATCTCCCTTCCATGTGTAATTTCCCCTCGTATCTGAGATGTCTTTTTCCGAGGTGAGTCTGTTGAGCCTCTCTCGATATAGACATCACTCCATAACTTCCTCCATCCACGGTAGTGGTCTTCTCTGTAATGCTTCCAGTTCTGTTCCATTCCCTTTGAAAGGGGGTGACGACAGCTGCGTGCTGTGCTAGAGAACTGGATGCTTTATGGAGTTGTTCGTTGTCACGTTGACCTTTTTCTGATTTTGTTCTCTGTTCCGTTCCTGATAGCACCTACCATTTAATTTGTTGTTTTCGCTGCTGCTTGTCTTTCGACTGATATTTTCAGAGAACTTCAAACAAAGACGCAAAGATCTCTGTTCTGATTGGTGTCAGGATTTGGACTCTAAAGCCCACTGTGGTATGCGCCTTGTCACGGTTATTTTTTTATAAATGTGCTACTCTGTGTTTGTCAAAGTTGAATTTAATCTGCTAGTTTATTTTCCAGTCACTTGTTATAGAAATGCCACAGGTCTTCATGGTCAGTTTAGGACTTGATTATCCTGAATAATTTTATATTGTCAGGAGACTTTGCCAGCTCAGCTCCTTTTGAACTGTGTAGGTTTTGGCACAGATGCATGTGTGAGACTCCGTAGACCCTTTCCCCATTATGAAAACTGACTGTCTCTACAGTAATTTTGTATCCTTTAGCCACTTAATAATTTGTGAGAAGGTTTTTCCTCCTACTTGATGAAGCCTCAGCTTCCGGGAGGGAGAGATTTCAGTGAAGAATTTTGTAAAAACCTTTCTTGGAAATTCAGGTAGGCTGTCAGCTAAATCACAGTCATCCACTCTGTAAGTTAGATGATTTCTTTGAAGAAGTCTGGTGGATATGAGTGGTGTCATTTCTTCCAAGAAAGCTAAGTAGACTCACCATATTCATCTTTATCTGTATTAATTCTGTTCTCTCTTTTGTTATTTCTACCATTCTGCATACTGTAGATGTCTAGCTTGGGGGTGTTCATTTCATAGGTGCCCTCTGAAACTGGTTTGAAAAACTGGTTTCATATTTGTCACAATTCATTTCGTTTGTCAATTTTCTGATGTTAAAACAAAAATTGGATTTGCCGCCTTGACGCCCTTGCTGGTTTGTGTGTGTGTCATTGCAGTAAGCAGAAGTGACTTGCTGTGTGTTCCCTGAGCAACGTCTCTTACCGTGAGAAACACCTTGCCCACAGATCACTCCGCTCCCAGGCTGCTGTGGTGGTTGTAGCTCAGTGACACAAAGGTTTTGCCAACACAAAGCTTTCTGCTCCCTTGTCCCTGTCTGTCCGTACCTGCTGTACTGGGGTCAACATCGACGTGCTGCTTACAGCAACTGCGCTATAACTTCTTCGAGAGAGCGTTCCGGTTCAAAATTCCTCCTCCCCTAAATGATTTTTAATCTGAGTCTCTCTCTTTTCTGGTTCATAATGGTTATCATCCTGTGCCATATGACCAAAGATTGTGGCTGGGAACAGGAGAGAAGGGTAAAAAGTCCATAAAATGCTATTGCCATCAAAGTCCTTGTACTGTCAAATGACAGCTTGTATGAGCTGCAGTCGCAAGGAGTGCTGGCTGGAAAAGGAATTGGTTTACGATAAAGCACAGTGATAAACAATGCTTTTTACACCTAACCAAAAAGCACTATTAAAAGCTACAGTGACTAATAAATGATAGTTACCAATAAATTATATAGTTTATCATTTATTTTCTGTTTCGTTTTAACAGTAGCTTGAATATTCAGTGCCAGGGATATAAAAAGTTATGAGTCTCTGAGAATGCTATAAAATACTCTGCTGAGCTCTAGTACCTGGCAAACCACAGAGAATCGTGTTGCTGTAAGATCTCTGGGTCATATTCTAAGGTGGTTGTGGTGACTCTCTGCCTTGTCAATAAAACCTTCCTGATGGATGTTGCTTATTCAAGAGTTGACTGCTAAGTTGGCCAAGGATCAGTATTGCTTACTTTCGGATTCCTGGGGTACTGATAGATTTCCCGTCGCTACAGTGTAGTATTTGTGCAAAGCTGGATGCCATGAAGCCAGTTGTTGTACTGTGCGGGGCTTGAAGTTCAGGCTGCATACCCACCACCTGTGCAACATGCAGCCCGCCACGAAACCCAGAGCAGTTTGTAGGGGACTTACCAAATGTCATTGACCACTGGAGGGTAAACACTCCGCTGATACGTCATCTGCCCTACAGTGGTAACTGATTAGCCGTAAAAGAGAACAGTTATGACAAGAAACCACGTTAGCTGACTAAAGTCTGCAGGTTTGCTGGTGAGCAGCACGCTTCCAAAAGCCCGTGGTCTGTTCTGCCTGCAGAGGTGAGCGTTGCTTGGGTACGTCTGCAGTGGTTGTAGCACTTCTTAATAAACCTCCCTAAAACAGTTTCTAAGTGTACATTGGGTTTTAAACTACACGTGTGTTTTCTTGTGTACGGTGCTCTTTCTGGCTTCCACTACTTATTCAAAGTCGAAAATGAGTTGAAGGAACATGGGTTTGGGGTTTAGCTTCAAGTTGGCTTACAGTTTGGCTTTGAAATGAAGGGAAGGATTTGCTTTCAGGTCTGAAAGGAGCGCTTAGAGTGAGGCGTGATGTGTCGCATCACCCTCTCTTTTCATTTATTGATTTATTATTAATGTCACTATAAGGTGTGCCTGGCGGGGGGAAGGAGGTCCACCTGAGAAGGGCTTTAGGAACCACGGCTGCTACAGAGCTCTCCTCATCACTGTGGGGCTGGCTGGCCGGCCTGGTGGGCTGGGGCTGGGGGCTCACAGCCCCCTTGGAGGTGGGCAATTGTACCCGCTATCGGGAGGCAGGAGTTGGGAAGAGCTGTGATTTAGAGAGAAGCAAAGGCTCCATCCAAGTTGGGAAAGCGGCTGCTTCCTCTGGTGGGGCAAGCTTCTGGCTTGCTCTGCTCACCGCGTTCAAGTGCCCTTGTGTGTGGTATTCCTCTGCTTTCGGAGGCGTGTCCAGAACAGAAAGACTAGGTGGAGGAGAGATGGGGGCCACATTTAGCTTCAGAATGTGCTAAGGAGACAGTAGAAGCTGTCTTAGACCTGATAAGAGATTCTTCTTGAGAAGCAGAGGCTCCCAGCACCACAGCTCAGTGGGGTTCTGGCTCTGCCAGAGCAGCAGAACTCCATCGATCAGCTGGTCGATGGTGTCATGTCTCTGCAGTAAACATGAGCGGTTACGTTAGAAACAGTATTTCATTTCCTTCTTTCCCTTTGATGTCCAGCTTTGTGTGCACTTGGAGCACAGTGTCAAGGTCTTATATCGCACACCTGGAAATTTGGGCTCAGGCTGTAGGGTCTGGAGGAGGCGAGCCGTTCTCACGAGACTCCTGCTTTCTTTAGAAGAACCACCAGAACAGCACACGAGAGAGCGGCAATCCAAAAGAGACTTTTTGTGCTTTCTGGCAGAGTACACTCACTGAGCCCTCGCACTGGTGTGTTGTTAGAGTCCTGTTTATTCTTTGCTGCGTTGTAACAAGATCTCCGTCACTGACTGTTTGCTCAAGGCTGGTGACAAAGTGGCATTGCTAATGCGTAAGAATGACACTTGAGGTTTTTGTCATCTACTCCTGCTTGACAGCAGTTGTGATTACTGAGATTTGATTGCTACTTCAGTATGCTACGGATCCTACTAAGAATGGCAAGGTCTGAGTACAATATTTCTATAACATCTGATAAGCTTTGTCTTTCACCGTGTAGTGATGTGGGCATGAGCACCATGACGGGGGAGTGTCATCCTAAGTTGATTGGTGAGGACCCTCTTTCCTTGGAAAAGAAAATGTATCCATACCAGTACACTGCAATCATACTATGCAGATGATTTTATTTTTCTTGTTACTCGTTTTTATTGATTTGTTTATGGGAAGGTGTTTTTCCTTCTCAGCTGCTGTGCAATCGCTCAGGTTCAGGGACTGTTGTTCAGAAACAAATGCAAGTCTTTCTATAGAAGTCTTTTGGATTTGTGGTTGAAGAGTTGGCTTAAAGAAATATTCTGCTTGTATAATAGAAACTCTCATTTATTCATGTCACTGTTTAAGGCTGGGCCGGCTCTTAAAACGGGCGGCAGATGCTCTCTGTTAACTCCCTCCGTCCCCCTGGGAGGGGAAGGGACCGAGGAAAGGGAGAGACACTTATGGGTTGGAAATTAAAACTACTTTAATAGTACAATAATAATGGGAAAAAAATGGTATAATGTATTAAAACTGATGCTATTAATAATGGAAATAAGAAGAAAAGTATACAAAACCAATACTGAGTGTCCCGATGAGGGTGGGGGATTGCAGGCCACAGGCTGCAGCCCCATCCAGGCGCGGACGTCCCGGACCGGACCGCGCAGCCGACAGGAACCGGATTCAGGAATGCACGGATCGGGGTCTGAGGCGGGAGAGCGAGCAGGGGCCCACAGGGATGCCGGCCATGAGGGAAGAGAGCGAGACCCTCGTGATCCCTTAGCTTTATACTGAGGATGACGTGGATGGGATGGAATACCTCGCTGGTCAGTTTTTGGTCACCTGTCCCGTCTGCACTCTGCCGCAGGTGCCACCCTTTTACGACTTTTTACTCGCTTAACAAAGGGGGGCCAGCAGTGGCCTTGGTTCTCATGGGGATAAGTATAAACATGGGCCATTCTGCATACCAATCCTACTGATACTGCAGTAGCAACTATAAACATCGAGCGTTATCAGGCCTGAAGCGCAGACAGTGTCTGAAAAACATGTAGCTGTACTGTCAGAAAGTGCAGGAAAAAAAACTCCTGAAAGGAGAAATAGTCCTGTTTTAGCCAAACCAGGACAATTCATTAACAACCAATGTCATACAGAAAAGCTGAAAAGTCTTCTAAAGCTTTGAGAGTTTTTGTGGTGCCATGTTGTTGGTAGGGTTTGGGGTTTTTTTTGGTGTGTGGTGTGTTTTTTTTTTTGTCTGTTTGGTTTGGTGGGTTTTTTTTGAGAACATCACCAGTGGAAGGCAAACGTCAGAATCAGTTGAATCATTATCCTAGAGAAATTAGAAAAGATAAAATACCATCGTAGCTTAACTTATGCCCAACTCCGAGCTGAAGGCAGGCTGTGCTCTGAGGTCAGCCCGGGACGCTCGAGGCCCCTCGGGACGGCGAGAGCGCGCGGCCTCGCGGAGCAGCCTGCTCGGTAATCCCTAATCCCAGGTGAGGCTGCTGTTGCAAATCTTTCAGCAACTCTTATTTTCTCTTTTATTACTGGATTGCTGCTTATATTTAGTTAGTGTTACGCTGCACCAGCTGCTGTGCTTTTGTGAGCTCCTGTATGTTTTAATAAAGCTCTATTAACATCATTCTTTAATTATGGCTAGACAATACAAGTCAGATGTGAAGAAAGCTTAACACCTTCAATGATGGCAAAAGACATTTGTCAGCCTTGTGAGTTGGGGGTTGTATTTCTAGCCCTTACTATATTTATGGCAAAGAGATACTCTCTTGTGTAGTTCTGTTGTGAGCCTGAACTCTACTCTTTTACAAAGCTAAATTGAAATGAAGTTTAAGAATTGATCCTCTGTAGAGTAGCTGAATGAGATTAATGTTAATGGATAGTTTCAGACAAACAGCAGTGCTAAATAATATAGCTACATTTAATTTTTAATATGGTTTAGACTTACAAATATGGATGGATCAAAAAAAGGTACCTGAGTACTTCCTTGCCTGTAAAAAGCTCCTAGCATTTCTTCATTTATAAATTTAAGAGAAGATGCTTTATTTATGTGGATTGTTTATTTAAGGAGAAATGAAGTCTTTAAAGTCCCCTAGAAAAAAATCACTTTAGAATGTCATTGAAGCTGAGGGTAAGAACCAAGAACAAAAAATGGTGTTAGTGGAGTTGCTCTCTAAGTGAGGTTTATAATTGGAAATTAGGAAATTAAGAATTTTGAGTCAGTTACAGAAATTAAATTAGAAAAACTAGGTAGATATAAAACATCTGAATACCTTCAATTTAATTTCCAGTGGATTTTATGCAATACAGAAATGACTGTGATAAGGTAGATTTTGGTGTTTGTTGAATGTAAGTTGGATTACTATGGCTTTTTTAACAATACTGTATATTTTTTTTAATTCTATTTGTCTCCTTATAGCCTCACTTCCAGTCAGAGTTAGGTTGTGTTTCTTAAACAGCGTATGTATGTATTTAAAATATAATTATTGTAACCATAAGTCTGAATTTCCAGCAGTTGCAGTTCCCCAGGCTTTTAACAAATGGAAGGAGTTATAATTATTATTACCACTAAGATTTGATTTATACATTTTGCTTTTACATGTAGCCTAGTTTATTATCGAATAGTGGTAACGCTAATCCGGGAACTTTAAAGCATGCTGCTTTCGGGTCTGTGCAATGACGAGGAGGTATTCTAACGGTGTTTGTCTTGGAACGGCAGAAATCCCGCTGGGCGCTGCCCTGTCCTCCTGGCCCCATCCGCAGCCGTCGGGGGTAGGACGGACCTGCCCAGCGACGCGAAGGGAGTTCCCTCTTTGCACATTAGCGTGTGCTCTGCTGTGGGTGAGATGCCTGAGCAAAATTGCAGCCCACCTTGGGTTCCCCTTCCCTGATTTATACCTGGGCACTCCTACAGATTCCTTTTTCCTGCCTCAAACAGTGAGTGCCTTCATTCCTCCGCAGCTGCCAGAATCTTGGCATGAAAAGATTGATTTGTATTTTCTGTATTAACTAAATACTGCTTCCAGTGAGGAAAAAGCAGAGTGGAGGGGAGGAAAATTTTTTAAAAAATATTAAAAAAA
>NW_009615758.1:2594-2968 GCF_000690535.1 Cariama cristata | reverse complement strand
CCAGCCCGGGCCAGAGTGGTTCCAGGCTGCCCGCTCTCAAAATTTGATTGAAGAGTCTTTAGGACAGATGTCACTGTCCCCAAAGCCACCAGCGTGCCCCGGGTCGGGCAGCGGGGTGGCCCCACGGCACAAGGTGCCCCTTCGTCGTGCCCGCAGACGAGCTGCTGTGTGCCTGCGACGTGCCGCACTGCAGCCTGCCCACCTGCACGGGCACCGTGTGCTTCGTCAGCAAGAGGAAGGAGGAGGGGATCGTCACCCAGCACAGGGGCTGCTTCTCCCAGAACATCCTGGAGAACTGCCACACGCCCGTGACGGAGCAGTACGGCATGAAGTGCTGCCACTCCAGCATGTGCCACGCCGAGCTGGAGATCTCC
>NW_009615758.1:1983-2535 GCF_000690535.1 Cariama cristata | reverse complement strand
GCAGCTGGAGATGTGGTGGGGGTCTCCAGATCATCCCTGTCCTCAGCCGGCACCTCGAGGGTCACCCTTTCCCAGGTGGGACAGGGTGGGCGAGAGGTCCTCAGACGTCCCCTCTTGGGCTGTGCCTGCAGAGCTGCCACCCATGGGGCTGACCCCAGCGCAGAGCCCCCCTCCCCGGCTCCAAGCCCAAGCCCCCAGACCTCCACCCCCCCAGGTCCATCTTCACGCTCCCATCCATCGTTTTCCCCACCCAGGAGAAGAGGCCCTGGGAAAGGCGCCTTCCCTGCCCAACCTCCTCCTGATGATCTTCGTCCCGCTGCTCACCCTCCTCATCCTCGTGGCGCTCACGGCGCTCTTCTGCTGGAAGGTGGCCCAGCACCGCCACAAGAAAAGCATCTTGGGAGACATGGACCTCATGCTGAAGGCATCCATGGTGGGAGACAGCACGTTAGAGGTGGGTGAGCTCCGAGGGGGACCCCGAATGCCCCCGAGGTGTGGGAAGGAGGCACACGCTGGGTGTGGGGCGGGCGCCGGGGTCCCGCCACAGCGCCT
>NW_009615758.1:0-1510 GCF_000690535.1 Cariama cristata | reverse complement strand
GCACGGGGAGAGCGTGGCCGTGAAGATCTTCTCTTCCCGGGATGAGCAGTCGTGGTTCCGTGAGACGGAGATCTACAACACCGTCCTCCTCCGGCACGACAACATCCTGGGTGAGTGAGGGGCCTGGGGGACCGGGGAGAGGCTGCACGGCGGCTCCATGGTCCCGGCTCTTCTCCCTGTCCAGGCTTCATCGCCTCTGACATGACGTCGAGGAACTCCAGCACCCAGCTCTGGCTCATCACCCACTACCACGAGAACGGCTCGCTCTACGACTACCTGCAGAGGACAGCCCTGGATGTGGAGACCTGCCTGGGGCTGGCCTCCTCCATCATCTGCGGCCTCGTCCACCTCCACGTGGAGATCTTCGGCACCCAGGGCAAGCCCGCCATCGCTCACCGTGACCTGAAGAGCAGGAACATCTTGGTGAAAAGCAACCGGCAGTGCTGCATCGCAGACCTGGGTGAGATCCGGGGGAGGGATGCAGCACCCAGGGATGTGGTGCCCAGGGATGCGGTACCCTGGGATGTGGTGCCCTGGGATGTGGTACCCAGGGATGTGATGCCCAGGGATGTGGTGCCCAGGGATGTGGTACCCTGGGATGTGGTGCCCAGCAATGTGGTACCCTGGGATGTGGTGCCCAGGGATGTGGTACCCTGCGATGTGGTACCCAGGAATGTGGTGCCCCAGGGATGTGGTGCACTGGGATGTAGTGCCCTGGGATGTGGTGCCCTGGGATGTGGTACCCAGGGATGTGGTACCCAGGAATGTGGTGCCCCAGGGATGTGGTGCACTGGGATGTAGTGCCCTGGGATGTGGTGCCCTGGGATGTGGTACCCAGGGATGTGATGCCCAGCGATGTGGTGCCCAGGGATGTAGTACCCTGCGATGTGGTACCCAGGGATGTGGTGTCCCAGGGATGCAGCATCCTGGAGACACAGCACCAGCATGGTGCTGACCAGGGTCAGCATCCCAGCATTTTAAGGTTGGACTTGATGATCTTAAAGGTCTTTTCCAACCTAAATGACTCTATGATTCTATCCCTCGAGGGCTGGCCGTCATGCACTCCCAGGGCAGCGACTACCTGGACATCGGCAACAACCCCCGGGTGGGCACCAAGCGCTACATGGCCCCCGAGGTGCTCAGCGAGCAGATCCGCACCGACTGCTTCGAGTCCTACAAGAAGACGGACATCTGGGCGTACGGGCTGGTGCTCTGGGAGATCACCCGGCGGACGGTGGTGAACGGTGAGCAGTGAGCGGCCGGTTGCCGCGCTCCAGGCTTGCGGCGAGGCTCCGCGCCCGCTCCCTCCTTCCCTCCTTTTTGTTGCTTTTTTGGTTTTTGGTTTGTTTTTTTTTCCCCTTTCCCTTCGCCCAGAAGATTAGCCGTAAATTATAAACACTGTAATCTAGTGTCAGCACCCGGCTCCCTGATTAAAGGGCCCATTAGACTCAATCAGCGCTTTGTTTGTGCAGCGCTGATTAGAAAACAAGCAGCGTGGAGCGCTGCCTGG
>NW_009615757.1:123826-124028 GCF_000690535.1 Cariama cristata | reverse complement strand
CCGTGGGGCCGGAGTGGCTTTCCCCGGGTGATCTGGCGAGGGACAAACACTGAGAGAAATCTTAAATTTAGGCACTGACGGCGTAATAAAAGCTCCCTTGCCCCTCCCCGGTCTTAAGTGAGAACTGATGAGCCATTTATGTTTTTAGTGGAAGTGCAGCTGTGTACCTCACAGGCTGGTGGTGTTTTCCCTGAAAAACAAA
>NW_009615757.1:69567-123689 GCF_000690535.1 Cariama cristata | reverse complement strand
TCCCTGCCTGCTGGGAGCTGCCATGGCGCTGAGGGGCCCTCAGCGGGCCCTTGCTGAGGGCAGCAGGCATCTTGGGGAAGGCAGGGACATTTTGAGGCCGTGCAGCGGCCGCGGACCCTGTGGTGTGCGGCAAGGCTGACCCTGCCAGGTCAGCGCATTCAGGATGGACAGCTAGCACAAGGAGAGTTGTTCTTTTCCTAAGCACAAAAATTACCACCTTTCGCTCTGGGAAGCCGCCGTGGTGTTCGACAACCAAAACCCAGCAGGGAAAAAAAATCTTTTGCATGATGTTGAGAGGAGATTGTTGCAGATTTCCCTGTAAGGATTTGACCCAGACCAGTTAAAGCGCAGACTATTAGTCAGCGTGTTTAGTCATGAAGCAAACATTTCTCTCTGTTTTCCTGGAGTACAGTTTCCAGATGGCAGCCCAAATCGATCTCCTTACAAACACAGCACAAGCCTTCTAAAGTAATGCTTCATATTTTGCAGATCAAATCTGCGTTATCCATAATAAGGACATAGGGTGTTTCTCCAGAGAATAAGTTCTTAGTCCCATGGACTCGGTAAAGCTAGGAGTGCAGCATTTATCAATCATTTTAACATAAATGTCTGTCAGTTTGACATTTAGAGAGATGAACAGCAGAACGTCTCTATGGAAACAGTTTAGCTGTAATGCATCCAAGAGGAACAACGTCCCATACGATAATCACAAATGTAGCCTGGGAAAAAAGAAGTGCTTTTTATTCTAAAGGTAATGCGAGTCCATGTGTTACATTATTTTATTCAGAAAAAAAGAAAATGTTAAGAAAAATGTTAATCTTTTGCATTGAACTGCCTGCACATAGAAAGCAAGAGCACGCACAATAAGGAACCTAGCCTGAAAAGACATCCTTTTGAGTGTCCATGGATAAAGAGGGGTGTTGAGTTTTGGCTTCAGAAGAATCTTGATAGTGAACAAAATGTTTTCCAAAAATCCTGCCCCTGGTTTCATTTGGAAGAATGGATCTCAAGAGGAGTCATCAGCAATCACTTCTAATTGCTGTCTCTATCCCACTTGAACTGATACTCGCCTATTCCTCACTGTTTCATCTATTCCTCACTATTTCTTCAAACCGTGCTGGCTTTGGAGCATTGTTTTTCTTATTAACACAACAGTTGAAATAACACTGACAGTACGAAGGAAACACCTCAAGTATGGATGGATTCTGATTCATTCATTTGTACTGTTTGTTTTAATTGAAATCATAGGTTGTTGGAGATGAAAAGTATATGGGAAAGGAAGTCCATGAATGCACAGTGTTTACTACAATGGAAAATGGCAACATTCATATTTCAAATTTCGGAGCCTTCTATGGATATAACAAATGTCCACTTAAAGAGTGTCTTACGTGGCAAAATGCTCTACAAACCAGCACAGACAATATTTTGTTCTTTGCTGAATCACAGCAACTTTTGCAGTCATAAATACAGTGGGAAGAACCAAACTGAGACATCTTGGAAAACTAAAAAAATAGACATCTTTAAATTTCGTATCCGTTAAAACTGAAATGACGGAGTGGAGAGAGAAGGAAGGGTTAGATGAAGAAATAGATGTATTGCTTTAAAATACAAAACTGGTACTTGTAAAAATTTACACCCAATCTGGCATTTTTGAGAGAAACATACTAGCTGCTAGGTAGCTTTTTGTATTAATAATATTATGGTATCACTGTGTTGTTACAAGTGGTTTTCTCTGTGGTTTTCTTTAGTTCTCCAGATGTAGTATTCACTATCCCAAAAGGCTATACTTAGTCTAGATTAAAGAAGGAAGAAGATCACCTACAACAGAACTTGTGATGAAGGAGTATGAGTAATAATTCAGATGAGAAGGAAGAAGCTGTGCTTGGTAGAATTAAGAAGGATGCAAAGGTGAAAGGCTATAGGAGATTGCAGAGGGGAGGATGATTTATATATAAACCCTGTGAATGGGAGGTTTTGAGAACTTTTTGGTGAATTAGTGAATTTTTGTTACTTCCTAAAAAATGGGTTACTATTGTCTTCCCATCTTCAGAGATTTGAAAATGGCGCAGAGCATTTAAGTAGCTGGATGGTGTTCTTTGAGGTTGCCAGCACATGAATCAAGATGCAGGAGCTTGTTACTGGTGGTCGTTGCCTCAGTCCACCCATCTCCTCAGGTTGGCCAGAGACTGTCTGCTAGGAAGACTGGTGGTAGGGCTGGCCACTGCTTCAGAGTCTGTAGCTTGTCCAGCACCATCAGCAGCACCCTGGGTGACCGTCCTTCCCACGAATACAAGTTTGATTGTATTCTGATTTCTGATTTCTTCTACAAATACAGGTACAGGTGGTGATGAGTTTCAGAAGTTAAACAAAAAAAAAGGAGGAGGTAATTGCAAATCTGCAATTCAGCATACATTTTCAAACTATACCTAGGAATGTCAAGGAGTAGAAAATACTTCTTAAATTCGCCTCTTCCATTCATTGCTGTTCTCCAATATTAGTTTTGAGATTCCTGTGTTCCTAAGATTTAGGAAGGGATACCACTGGCCATGAAATATGGATATATAAAGAAATGACATGAGAAGTGGAGTCTAATGAATGCAGATGGCAATACCACAGATGGCAATACCGCAGATGTAGTTTAGAGCAAGGAAGAAATACAGATTCTACTGACATTACAGGCTAAATATAGGTAGGCAAAGTGCAATAACTGAGGCCAGATGTTGGTCAGACAACTAGCATTGTTCAGTCTATTCTTGCAAAAAATTGGTCTTGGATATTTTATGACCACAGAGGAAGTACCCTTTCATCTCAGTAATGCCCTTTAGTGCCCTGCTGCAGCTTTGGGTTAGTAATGATTCCAGAAAGAAGAATACTACTCACCTGAACAACATACATTTTCTTTGTCTTTCCTGAAACAAAAAGAAATGTTTGTTTTCCAAACAAGTCCGTAGCCATTCCAGCCTTAATTGTTTTGTGAAATCTAGTAAGGTGCTGGAGCTATACACCACATGAGCTGAAAAAAATCGAATTATATGTTATCTTTTAAAGATCCAAAATTGGAAGCAAATACCTGCTAAGTTACCAAGATATTGAATGCTATTTAGTTGAATTCCTACCATCCATTCCAAGAATGTAATGGTGCAACATTTAAAGAATAAGTTCTCTCTTCTGAATGTGAAAAATAAAAGAAATATTATTGCTGTCATGCAATATGAAGCAATGGTAGCCACGTCTTTACTGACTTTATTGATACACTTGTCTGGGGGTTTTTGAATTAATCTTCTTTGTTTGGGATATGTCCCATCAGTCAAATTTGAACTGAAAAAAAAAAAAAAAAGAGAGAAAAACTTAAGTGGCCAGAGAGATTTCTTAGAATCCCTATTCCTCCAAGAACTCAGATTTGGGAAAAGCAGGTGATATAAAGGCTTTTTTCCTGGTAACAGGCACAGATGCTGAAATCTTAACTCAATTGTAAACATTTAGTCAACAAGTAAAGAAAAAGTGATGGCCAGTGAAAAAATCCACTCACAGAGTTTTATAAATTCAGATTGGACCCATCTGAAACATAAACCAGTTCCTTAACTGTCTATTCCCCTTAGTATTAATTATGGAGAAGAGAATATCTCCGTTAGCTTGAATGATGGCAAACATACATATTTTATTATTTTGTACTTAGACTAGGCAAGGAGTCAGAAGTCAGAGTTTTGCCAGTGTCTCACGGCTTAACTCTGCAGAAGCCCTGAACTTTTATCTGCCTCAACTTTTCTATCTGTATAGTGACTATGATAGCCTCATTTTGGACAGCACAAGTAGGAAACATTCCTGAGCATTTTAAAAGCCACTGTCTGTTTTTGCACTTCTCATCACAAGAACATATGATCTCCAAAAGTTCTAAAATTCAGGGGCAAGGGGAGTATTTTAAATTTAAAAAAATACCAAATGTGGAAAATGGGAATTTCTTCAGTACATTTGCATGCAGTGCACTAGAGGGCCCTCAGGAGTTAGAAATGGATGGAATGCACTTTTGGAAGGCACATACTTCACAGGACTTTTCGTTGCAGAATTTAAAATAGAAGTTGCTGGGTTTTGTTTTGGTGAGGTTTTTGGTTTTTGGTTGTTGTTGTGGGTTTTTTTTTTTTTTTTTTCCCTAAATAACGTGAGGTTCATGTAAGTTTATAGCAGTTCATATGCAAACCACCTCTCAGTACAGTTTGCTTCCAAACAGTATTTAGCTTGCAATGAAATACCTAAATGTGAACCATACTTAAAACTGAAATATGTGCTACAATACTTTGAGAACGCCAGCTTTTACTAAGTTACTTTTGTTAACCTAAGGAGTTTACCAGAACGAAGGATGTGTCAAGCTGAATAGGTAAGAGTTTTTCTGTTTTTATAGCAATATATATGCAACATGCACTTATTCTATCTTTGTTTCTTTGAAAAGATATGTAAGCCACTGTAATTTTATTTGAAAAACTATAGCTAGTTCCTATTTATGGCTTCACAAGAGTGAAGAGAATTAATCATCTTTCATCTTTAGTATGTGTTTATGAATTATGTGAACTATATTCATATTCAACGAGGGAAATTTGGCACTGCTAATATATTTTTATATTAGTGAATATGTACATATTTAACTACTACAGTTACTGGTGGTTAATATTGTATAATTTACAGCATTTCCATAACATGAGGTTTCGTGAAGACTTTGTCTCGTAAGAAAGTGATGATAATGACCTGGGTTCGACAAGCTTTTCTTTTAATGCTGGAATACAGGTAGCTGAGATTGCAAATCGAGCCTCTATGTCATGATCTTGGTGTTTCATTTATACTGTAATGAGAAAGTGAAAGATGCATCCTGACAAATTTCTAGATGCATACTGTCTCATCTAGAACTCTATCTCTTAAGAATATAGAACCACAGATGCCATATGCAAGTAATGAAATAAAATACTACTATTTTCTTTTTGCAGTGTGCAAAGGAGATACTTCAGATCTTTTAGACTACAAGTCAGTAAACTTTGCTTACGCAGCTGGCTCCATTCATTCTCTGAAGCCAATCACTTCCCCCGTGGTGGCTGATAAGAATTTAACAGCTTGAGAAGGTGGAGTGTCAGCATCCTTAGTGCTAAACACGTTCCCAGGCATATCAGTAGCCTCTGTCCATCACCCATGCTGGAAGCTGTCTGGAAAAGGAGAAATAGAAATCGGGGAAGGGAAATCATGCATCATTGTCCTGGCTGGAATGTACAGAAGACTTTATGCTGTTTTCATCATGTGGATTCGCTAGAGAAATGACCACCTTTGATCAACCAAGTAAAATCAAAAACTTGTTTATTTGCTGCCTGTGCCCCCCACGGGTGCTGAGGCTCTGGACTTGCAGGCGCCCAAGGACAAGGAGGAATCTGCTAGTGGGCACCGCGTGTGTGATCTACCTGGGATTCCTTGTCAGTCAAGTGGGTCATGTTTTACCACAGCACAAAGGAGGACACCAAAAGATCAGTTCCAGAAGTCTCCAAGATGCAGCCCAAACTCCTTTTCTGGGCATCCCACTGGATGGCACCCTGTCACCACCCAATTTCCAGGAACCCCAGCTTGGTAGCAATGGGACCTTGCTGCCACCCAATGTAGTTTATATCACCCTGCGGTCCAAACGCAGTAAGCCTGCCAATATCAGAGGCACGGTGAAGCCAAAGCGCAGGAAGAAACATGGAACCCCTTTGTCCTATGGGCACCACTTTCCAAAAGCCACTTTTATGGGCCGGGAAGAAGCCTTTGCCCAACAGCCAGGGAGGGCCACACATGCCGTGGACACAATGGGAGCTGCAGTAGCTCTGGATGTGAGAAAAGACCAGCTGGATGAACACAGACGTAAGAGAATGGCAATCGGGGAGAGGGGTCACCAGAGACCTGGGAGGATTTCTGGAGCTATAAAGGCACAGCCCCAGCCTGAGGAAAGCAATATCAGGATTTACAGCGAGAGCTCTCCCTCTTGGCTGAGCAAAGATGACCTCCTAAACATGCGCATGCTGGCAGATTCTCGGATAGAGAGCATCCAAGAAGCACCTTCTCGCAAAGCAGTCCTGGTAGTATTTGCGAGAGGTTCCAGCACCGCAGGAACTGCTTGTAATCAGGGACGCTGTGGCATCGTCAAAAGACCCCTCGACATGAGCGAGGTGTTCGCCTTTCATTTGGATAGGATCTTGGGGCTAAACAGGAGCTTACCTTCTGTAAGCAGGAGATCGGAGTTCTTCCAAGGTAACATCATTCCTGTGGTTTTCAGCTTGCAGGTGGGGTGCTGAGGTTTCCTTCCCCCTCCCATGTTAACCATGGGGCAGCAGCTGCCACCTTTAACTCCTGCCAGCCTGAAAACTAACCCGGTCGTTAGTGGGAAATAAAGCTGGTATCTGTGTGTGACTTCTACATGCAATTATCCTGTCCAAAGGACACACTACCCTGAAGTTTAGATCAAATACCATTGAGCTGCTGTGGGCAGTAACAGTTTCCCTTCCACAAGAGTCTGGAATAAGAAAAAAAGAGAGTCATCCGTAAATCGCATGACGTTGTACAGACTGCCTGAAGTGAAACCAGTGAAAGAAATTCCAGAGTACCCTGTGATTTGATGGGTATTTCTGATTTTTTTTTTTTTTAAAAAAGTCTTCTCGTCTTTTAGAATTGACTTTGATAAAATGCTGTTGAAAATGAGCACAAGAATTCACCTCTCAAACTGCTGGTAGGAAAGGGGTTCTGTATTTAGTCAGATAACCTACTCGGAGAGGTAGGGGACCTTCTTGCAGAAGCTTGATGCTACTTTCATGGTACTAATACCTCTGGGAATTGAAAAATTTTGTAAAATTGCTTCTCTCTCCCTTGATAATTAAAAAAAAAAAATTTCAAACAAACTACATTTCGGTGAATCCTGCTGTACATTTTGAGGTTCACCACACACATCTATATATTATGCAAAGAAATACATGCAGTAAATATCTCAATATGCCTGTTACGTGATTGGTATAAAGTTTTCAATTAAGATTTTGATTTTTAACCTTTAGTTAAATTAAAAGTAGATTTCAGACATGTAATGTGAGTTAGAAGTCTACCTCTAACATTGCTATCTTGTTGAATGTCTTTAGCCTAACTGCTATTTTTGAACAGTCACAAATCACAATCTAAAAGGACCACGTTTCATTTTAGTGAATCATTGCTAAAGTGGCTAGCTATGTTTTTGCTGTTCATGTCTTGCTGCTGAAATTAGCTTTAACCAAATACTTTTATATCAGTCTGCCTTTCTTAAAAAAAAAAAATAAAAAAAATGCAAGAATGGCTTTGTAAAGTTTGACAGCAGAAAGGAGACCCAGTGATCTCCAATTTCTTCCAGCTTTGTAAACCTTCCCTTTGGCAGCCTGTACAACAATGTGAATGAATCTCTAGGAACAACAGTTTGGAAGCTTCTGAATATTATTCATACTTGCAGAGCATGGAAGATACATTTTGCCTAGTTTATTTTTAGGAACAAGATTTATTGCTGCAGAGCTGTCATAAGGTATTAAGGTAGTTCAGTTGGAGGAACTCTGCGCACTGTGGCTGCGGAGATGACAAACTGCAAGCCTCTGAAAACTGCTATTAGGCTAATTGTGCATTGTGTTGCTCTGTGTCTGTCACCTTGCAGCATGTTTTGGACTGTCTGGGACAGAGACTGTCATTCTGCCCTCTTTAGTTTTCTTTTCCTCATAGCTGGCTGTGTTCCTATAGCGAGAAGAGTGTTGCTAGGTGATGAGAAGAGGAATAACATTATTTTGGTCTCACTTCATTTTTTCCAGCTAAAGGGTGAGCAGAGCATTTGGAACAGTTACTGTACCTTGTCTCTCTCCATTTCTTTAGCCTGGAAATATGCTGGAGCTCAGATGCCTAATATCTACTTGAGCTCATTACTATTTACATGCTTGTGTTTGGCATAATCTGGAAAACATCTGCATTGCAAAAATGAACAAATATATTCTTAAAAATCATATGAACATTTAGTGAGCTCATTTCTATAACCTATATGCATTTAAGTTAAGGTTAGGTGGGCGCTGTGAAGTTTTTTACAGGGCGGCTTGTGTGAATCATGGTTATTCATATGGGAAAGCAAGCAATGCAGGATTAGAGACTGTGCATGTGGATATGAATGTACACAATTTCTGGGCTGACATATCTCTCTCCATGACACATCCCTTTAGCTTGCCTCAGTTGTGATGTGATCTAACAAGACATGTTTGATGTAGCATTAAAATCTTAAAAAATGGGCTTTTCAAAACTGTCATTCATTTTGTCAAAAGCAGTTTCAAAGAATCACTTAGTAAATCCCTGTACAGGTTCTGTTCCCCCTATTCCCACAAATCCCCTACTGTTTGTGGGGTTTTTTTGTGTTTTTTTTTTGTTTTTTTTTTTTTTTTTTTTTTTTTTTTTTTTTTTTTTTTTTTTTAGTCTAGCAAAATACTGTATGCAAGTGCTCTGTCTGCTGCCCTTGCCTTCCCTAGTTAATTGTAAACCGTTTTAAGTGTTAACTGATTTTTTTTTATGGTTTATCTTATTTTTACATCATGGATGGAAAAATCAGGTGTGGTAACTCTTCCTCTCACATTTTTGCACTTAATTGGCTGAATGTAAAAAGCCTGGGGAGTATGGGTGGGCAAAGACCTTTTGAGTTCAGTATTACAGTCTAAAAGAGCGTGATTCTGGGCATGTGCAAGCAGTCATTCATTACTCCCATTGCTACCTACAAGGTGTGAAAAATGTCAAAAGTTCCAAAACACCTATAAACAAAGGATAAGCCTATAAACCAACAAGAAATAATCATAAAATTGTGTGTGTTGTGGAGAAGATGGAGACTGACCATTGCATGACTGAGTTTTGGGATGGTCACATCAATACCACAGGACTGAGAACCTTCATTTTTTGATCACCTTAACCTGAGGAACAGAGGAGACATAAATGAACTTGCTTGGTGGCACAGCCCTACCGTAATTAATTTGCAGAGAAGCTAAGTAAAATGACTGCACGTATTGTCTCTAGCTCAGCAACAGCATTTGGAGGGTAGGACAATGCCAGTGTTTGTTAGGGCTTGAGCTACAACCAGAGTAACGTGGGCTGGAGCAGGCTTGCTTCTGGGTTGCAGCTGACAGCTGTAGGGATCAAACTCTGGCTCCTTGGATCGTAGCAATAAGGCTGAGCACTTTGTTCCACTTTTGGTACAAAATACACAGCTATTGTTGTGCAGTTTTGTTGCACCACTTATTGAGGGTCTAAACTACTGCATGCTGACGACCATCCCTCTTCACTCCTGGTTGTCTGGTATCATAAGTTTGACTAAATATGTTTTATCCTGTACAGAGAAGAATAAGCCCAGGTGTACTCAATGCAGTTGGGTTTTTTTTAGCTAAAGATTGAACCCACTGTTTGCCCAGAACCATTTTTTTCCCCCTAAAACTTGCAAGAAACTCTTCCTTTGAGTAACACCTTTCATGGTTGGTTTAGCGCAAATAGATGAATGACACGTGATAGATAGCTCTGCTGGTTGTGCTTGTCATTTTGCTTTACTGGCCTATACATGATGATAAATGGAGCCATAGGTTTCTCTGTGCTATACCCTGCACCATCAGCCTGCCCTTGCCATCCCACCGAGAGTTAGGGAACAGCAGGCAAGAGATACTATGGATCACTAATGTCAGGGCAAAGAATAAGAAAAACCTAACACTGCCTTATCCATTCAGAATGCTCTAAAAGGCTTCAATTTATCTGTCTCGTTTTCTGTCTAAAAACCCAAACAACTTACACCATAGTGTTGTACCTATATCGGAGGGGTACCAGGGGGCATATTTCCAATATTCTGTTGGGTAGAGAAGTTTGTGTATGAGCAATAATGCAGCCCATAGTCTCAAGAGCAACTAATGCACATTTCATGTATTCCTTAATTCTGACATCCATATGAGCGCAGGACAGAAACGTTGCAAATAACGTGCAGAGGGAAGAAAGAAAAATAAATTGCCTAACTTCTCTCTGCTTTCTGCTTCTGTCCCTTATATTTTAGCTCAAAACTTAATCTTAAGCTCTAAAATTCAAGTAATGCTCTGTATATCAGTCCCTCTCATCTTTCCACACTAAATTACTCTCTTCTGCTAATATGTGGGCAACTAAACTGTTTCTTTCAAATGTGGCAGTGGTAAGCTTTAACTACCTCATGAAAGATTTGCTCTTCTTAGTGATGCTGTCACGGGCATTTGAAAATATTCTCTTCTGAGGAAGTCGAAAAAAGATGCTGTAGATACAAGTTGGAGTACAAGATGGAAGAGTAACATTTGCAAAAGCGTCTTCAGGGTTAAGAAGCATACAGACTATTTTTGAAGTCATGTGGGGTGTGGATATCTAAGATGATGCCTATGTTGAAGAAGCCATGCAGTGATACGGTACCTAACCTGCACATGAAGCAGTTTGAGTCTAGTCTCAGCAGCCTGAAGCTTCATCTCTGTTAGGTTATTCAACTTAGGAGCTACTGGCTCAGGCTATCCTAAGGGCCTAAGAAATTTTTAGAAATATTTCAATATTTAAAAATTTCTATGAATTACTAGGAAGCTGATTCTGACACGAGTTTTGAAAAATCATTCCCATACAATTTTGCAGATCATCTTTAGATAGTCAAGTAGATATATAGATCTAAAATGGCAGATGAAAATAAAATGAAGTCAATCAGCTTTGGGTGAGATTCAGTGCAATGCACCTGCAGCAACAGAAAAGCAGTAGCCCTATGCATTAATATATAAAGCTGATTAGGAAAGAAGCACATGCAGAACGCACTGGACTTATTCTGAAGTGTGCTCAACCTCCTCAGTTTTGTCTGTATCAAACTGGAAGCTCCGATTCTTAGCCAGGCCTTACTTTTCACCGTTCAGTTAACTTCAGCCCCATTCTCATGGGTTTGAATCAGAAGAGCTCCACTGATTTCAGTGGGGTCATGCCAAATCACTCAGCTATGAATCAGACCCCTTATCTGCTTTAATTCAACATCTTCATGTTTTTCCTGAAAGTGTCAGAAATTTGAATGACTGCTTTTTACTGAAGCTGCTGTTTCATATTCCTGTAATTCGATTTATATTACAGAGTTGAAAGATTTTATTTTGGCTCATCTTTTCTCCTCCCATTTCCTCTGAAATGCAAACATTTCCTGTATTTAGACTTGGTCTTTTAAAAATGTTTTTGTATCCTAATGGAAATTGGCAAGGTATTATTCATATTTTTCAAGTATTTATATTACTATTGTTTATCATGTCCCTTTTGGGCAGACAGGAGATGTTTGTTTTGTTAGAAGACCATTTATGTATTTGGTTTGTGGAAGAATTAATGAATAGTTACGTAAGCTGTTATTGGAGATATGAAAATAATAGATCAGACTTGGTCCTGAAGAAAGCTATCTTTTTCTGGTGACAATTCCCAATGCTTATATGGACTTTGTCCAGCTGGCTTGGAAAAGATGCTTAGCTGATAGTTGACCTGACTTGGCTGAAGTCATCTACAATGTAGGTGATGGAGCCAGAGCAACAGAGATGGGGACCCGGTTAGGATTTCCCAAATTAATTTCTTTTTCAGGCACCTCAATAGAGGAGAAGCCTGATTTTCAGGAGTACTCAGCACTTTTTTCAGCTGAGGGAAGAGTGTGGAGCATGGTGCTGATAAAGGTAGTACTGATTCTAGTGAAACAGAGATTGATGTTCCTAATGGAAGGACACTTTCTGTGTTCCTAAGGAAACATTGGGCAACTGGGAGGGAAGTTAAAGAGGTGGTGGAGCTGCGTGTTGGGTTGGCTGGAGAGGTACTACCTTGTACATGCAAGCCATGGCAGAGAGAAGATAGAGAACGTTCTGGTTTTGGAGAGGAGTTTGTTTTTCTCTTGGGCTTGATTGCACGTGGGGCCTATCGTGCTCTGTTGGTGAATAGGAGATGGCTCTTTACATATGGTTCACTGCTAGATATGGGCAAAGATCATTTGTTACCTGTTGTTTTAGATCAGTCGGTATCCTTTGAACAAGTGGCTTTTTGATTCAGCTGTATAGAGATTGTTTAACAGTTCTTGTTGCAGACAGATGGAACATTCACATCAGCAGCTTTTACCGTGTTGTTGGCACTGATACCCGTTTTCTATGTGCTATTCTCTGTCTGGTTTGCCTCTGGAGAAGGTGCTGTGCATCTCATTGCCTTCATGCGAGTTTCTGAAGGCTGCTTTTCAGATCCATCACTGGCTCCATGGGCGTGTGGAAGACAGATAGTTTAGGCTGCATTTAACTATGCAATAAATTGCACAGGAGTGTGGAGTTCAGGTTCTTTGACCTTCAAGATGAATATAAATAAATTTTAAAGCTTTAAATGTGTTTCAACACTTGCTATTTAGTAAATAGCAGCTTTGCAGTTAAATGGTTCCTCCTCTCTGTACCCAGACATTATATTTTAGTCTTCTGTCCACATCCAAAAATATAAAGGATTTCTTTGTTTTAATGTGTGTACAAGCCATAGTCAGTCCTTGACAGTTTAAGACAGCAGCAGCATTGCATCAGCAATGAAAAGGAGACTTCCACTTTCCTAAGAGAGATGTGCCTGTTACTTGAGATTGGGTGAAATATATTTGTCAGTTCTTACACTGGGACAGTTCATTTCAAATTCTTTGCTGAGGTTTCTTCCCACTAAGAACTCTGAACACTTGAATTCAAAGATAAGGCCCTTGAATATTCTGCTCTTTCCTGAAACTAAGTCTCTACACAGAAGAACTAAAGAATTTGACAAAAATAGCTTCTATACAAAACAGGTCTCATGTTATATCTGGGTAAAAAGAATAGTTGTCAAGGTGTTTATTCATGCTAAGCTTGCACTCTCCCGTATTCTCATATATCATTTCAGAGCTGTGAAATCATACATTATAGGTCTGAAATACTAAAGATAACAAAATAAATCCATGTTGAGTATAGGATTTGTAGACTTTCTGTGCTCATTATGGAGAAAAAAAAATTGTTTGACATAAGTTTTCCACTTTTGAAAATCACCAGCAGTTCAGTGGAATCAGAGGGAAATAACATTGTTGATTCACAGTGGCATTGTAGGCTCTTAATCTACCTATAAACTTTTTAATAGTCTGGTTTAGCATATGATTTTGTACATTAATCTCTTACTTCAAACAGAGAGAGTCTTCCATACACTAAAGACATTTATAATGTCTGTGCCTCTTCCATTCCTGTGGTGACTGGTTTTAGTTGTGGACTAAGACCACATTGACCAAAGGATGTCATGTTACTAGTCCCTGGCCATTTTTCCTGCCACATCTGTGAAATGGTATAATTATTGATGCTTAGGCAACGTCTAAAGAATGACCAAGACTGACAGTATTGCACTATACTGATGATCTGTTTTTCCTTTTTCAGATGACCAAGCACGCCCTGTTATTCTCTGGGATTCCTCACTGAGTCCCACAGATAATAGTACCCATTCCTCAGTGAGATTAACCTGGGGGCAATATCAGCAGCTATTGAAGCAGAAGTGCTGGCAGAATGGTAAAGTTCCCAAAGCTGAGTGGGGCTGTACCGAAATCCATCATCATGAGTGGTCCAAGATGGCACTCTTTGATTTTCTTCTGCAGGTAAAACACTTACTGAATGCAACTATCTGCCTCAAAAAATCATGTGAGCACACATAGGATTCCTAGAAAAGTCATTTTAGTTTATTTTCTTTTTTTTTTTTTAAACGCGGAAGAGATGTGTTTACACAGTTTGAACTTGCTTCTGGTTGTTTCTTATGATTAAAATATCCAAAATGCAATTTACAATCAGGGAAAGGGATTAGGAACTTAACTGACTGATTTTCTAAAAGAGGAAGCAAAGGCTTTTGTCTTGTTTTACTTCACCTTGAGGCAGGCATACTGCTTCTTCATGACTCCTTGTTTCTCCAAAAATAGTTCTTGACTATGTTCACAACTGTAAATATCTGGAGTTTTTTACTGTGTGGTCCTTCCTGCACCTCCCCAGCCCCAAGAGGTAATTTAAGTGGTTTCGGTCAGCTGAAGTTTGGATCAAGATAAGAGTTGTCTTGACTAATTTTCCTGCTTTTTAAAAACCTAACCAGCGACCTAGTAAAGAAAGAGTAGAAGAGCAAATGATGAATGCTAGAGCTGCTGTTCTTCAGTTGGGTATTGCACATAATCATTAGCTCTCCAAGTAACACCAAACTAGGGCTCTGCCCGGTGGTATCACATGTGGCTACAGTTACAGCAATTAGGTAGTAGAATATTAATACTCTCTCTGTATTAATAAGGCCTGCTGTGAACCACCTGGTTAGAAGCTAATTTTATGGCTTCCTGAGATACGGCACTACTGCCAATTGTCCTTACCTGCCAGACAGGTCCAGGTGACTGAGCCTCCTGCAGCACTTGCTAGTTTATTTAAAACTGCAGCAAGCACTAGTTTCATGCACTGTGTTTGGTTGTTCATAGAATTCTGCTTTTTATGAAGTTACATTTCTTGAAATATAAAAATCATGACTTGGCTTATGCATAGGCTATCCATGTCCTTCCCAGTCCTGTTCTAGGATGAATGGATATTTCCATATTTTTTTTTTGAGTTACATTTGTGCAGACTTGTTATGTTAAACAGAGCATTCAATTGTTTTCTAAAAAGGGATTGTCACTTGACTAATGACTCCATCTTTAGTCCCATTAGGAGAAAGTAATTCTTAGAAATGGGTGTATAAAGTCAAACGTGGATTATTCTGATGCTAAACATAGTAATGCCCCTATAGGAATAGTACAGATTGTGTCAGAGTTAATGTTTTCATGCCATTGTCTTCTTGTTGAAGAGTTTAAAAATTCTCATGAGTTCAGTGTTGTTTTCTAATTTTAAGGTCTTCTAAGACAAGTTTTTAATCTTCATAATAGAACTCCTTTTATCCAGGAGGAATGGTCAGTTAAAATAAGATACAACAGGACTGAACTTCACATGACAAAGAAACAAGTTACTCTTATAACAGTATCAGAGTGATTTGTACGTCCAGTTGCCTACCAGAAACGAACATGCATACCAGAAAGTGAGTGAAACTGGGTCTTACGGTTCTGAAAGATTAAACTTTACCTGGATGCTCTCAGACTTAACTCTAATGTTTATCAGCAGTAGAACAGGAAGACTCCGAAACAAAAAATGCCAAGAGTTTCCAAGTTAAAAAAATAAATCTGTGCTTCATGAGTCATTCAGAAATAAAGAATAATGGTGGAAAGTATTGTCTATTAAACATACTTCCCTCAGAAGAATGGATTTGTTGCCCGTAATAGATGTACCTAATCTCTGGTTTCAAATGCTAGGAAACATAGGAGCAGGCTGAAAACTGACCTTCAATTTGTTGCCCGTAATAGATGTACCTAACCTCTGGTTTCAAATGCTAGAAAACATAGGAGCAGACTGAAAAATGCTTATAGCTGACCTTCAGTTACCTTCTGCAAGAACTCAAGTAAAGTAAGGACATAAAATGTAAAATGGCTTCTTTAATTTTGGGGGTTTGGACCTCTCAGGTACATAAATATATGACAAACCAATGCTAAACTATTAGTAATAGATGTACCTAACCTCTGGTTTCAAATGCTAGAAAACATAGGAGCAGACTGAAAAATGCTTATAGCTGACCTTCAGTTACCTTCTGCAAGAACTCAAGTAAAGTAAGGACATAAAATGTAAAATGGCTTCTTTAATTTTGGGGGTTTGGACCTCTCAGGTACATAAATATATGACAAACCAATGCTAAACTATTATGGTTGCAGCATCAATTCCAGAGTGTCCCATCATTCTGTCTTAACACTGGAATATATGCAAGGTGTTATGAGAGAGGCTCTCTGTAAGAACATGATCTTGTCTATTTAATGCATGCAATGAAGTGTGGTGCAAATTAATTAGGGCTATACATCAAAGTAATCTGTCTAGAAGAACTCTGTTTCACTTCTTGGCCAAGCCTTTGGATGAGTTGAATGAGAGATCCCATGGGCTAGAACACTGCAAGCAAGAGTGGTTTAGTACCTGCAGATGCTGAATGCTACTCATGAAAGGAGAAAGAGGAACATAAATCTGCTCCTTTCCTCAGGATTTTCATGTTTGAAAACAAACACTACCACCAAGACTGGTGGCAATGGGACTACATAGTTAAGAAAAAACAAAACAACTCTCAGACTTTCATTTGGTGAAACGAAATTAGGAGGCCTTTTCAACATGCAATACAGTTCTACATCAGGAGAAGAGTCCTAACAGTTCATTTCACTGGGGTGTCACAAAAATAGGATTGTAGGAGGCTTATGTGAACATCAATGCTTTTATGCTTAGAGCAGTTTGAAGAGTTAGCAGTATGCAACAAACAAGGACAGAAAAAATGGTTTACCTTTGATAAGCTACTCATCAAGCCTTAGATGCACCAGACCAGACTTCCACTCTCTAAGCACCCATCAGCAGGAGCAGGGCTGCTACCCAGGAGATGAGCTGGAGTCAAGGGCAGCCCCACAGCAGGCAGGACTAGCAGCAGGAGAGGCAGCCCAGCAGGAAGGATGGTGAAAGCTATGGATCCCATTGACAGCCTGGTGAGCATCAAGCACAGACCCAGCAAGCCAGCTCCAAGGCCAACAAGCAGGAACCCCAAGCAGCAACCCAGGAGCATCAAGTAGCAGGACAAGCAGCAGAAACACTCACCCCCGAATGGCTCAGAAGAGGGCTGACACACAAGGCCTGAGCTTAAGTGGGGCTTCTGGGCTCATGGGCGGAGGGGAGTGTGTGTGGGGATCCCAGGTGAGGTTGTTTAGGGCAATTAAGGCCTATTTGTGCACTCATGGCCTTGGCAATGTTGTGTATTTACTCTCATCTAGTCAACAGGGGTAGAAGCACTTTCAACGAGTGATTTAGCCTTCCTGTATTAGATGGTTATCCTAAAATGGCATCCTTTGCTCTGGGGATGCCTTGTTCTTGTCATTGTTTATGAAAGGGAACATAAATGACTAAGTCAGATGCTTAACATTTACATTGCTGAAGTTAGACCAGATGTATTCCTTCCAGCTAAGTGCTGTGTGATGAATAAGCAAGGGTTTGCATGGGAAAAAATAGCCTAGACCATTACGTCATTAAAGTATATACCGCAGTGCAACTCAGGGAGACTGTGATTATAAATGCACTCTTGCATTTTGTAGCTTCTGATGGTTTGTTGTGCCCCTTACTAATCTTTTTGATTATTTTGCGTGCTATTAGTCTAATAGGCACCACAAAATGGAGACCCTCTGTGTGTCAGGCTGTGCTATTTCTATTGTTCTCCAGCACAGAAAACGTAAAAAAACCCTACAGCCTTCTGAAAAAAATAGAATTGTATTCACCATCTTGTTATTCCAGCTACGCAGTGGTATTGTTCCGTTATTTTCAAAGAATTTCTACTGACATAACAAATCATGGCTATAAAATGGATAAAATACACAGTCTGAGAAATTACTTCTAACAGTATGCAAAGTATACAGAGCGGGTCTTCAACGCCATTTCACTGCTGACTTTAATTATGCTTCTCCTGAGCTTGCTTTTTGGTTAGTTGTGTTAGTGAGCGATGCCTTACAGTGACACTTTGCCCCAAATACTTTGATATTGTTTTCACTTGGCACTCCGTTATACTTTGTTTTAGATCTATAATCGACTAGACAGAAACTGCTGTGGATTCAAACCTCTCAAGGAGGATTCCTGCATGCAGCAAGGACTGAAGCTGAAATGTAGTGATCAGGATGCTGTTGACCTGACACACATAGTTCAGAGAAGGCATGACCGAAGGCATTTGGCCTTTATAGACAATAAGGGTTTCTTTGACAGAAATGAGGACAATCTTGACTTCAAAATACTACAAGGAATCAATGAGTAAGTTTTAAGTTATTAATTTTGTAAAAGATTGATAATTTCTTCCCAGTTTGAGCATGAGACACTAAGTTACTGGAATAGATATCATCGGCCCAAGACATTTACAGGATGTGTCTAAAAATGTATGAGTAATCCCACTGCTGCAAAAGATACAATGAACATGCATATGATTAGGCATGCATGGACTTCCTTTGCTGAATTGCAGTCTATATTCGTAGAATTGATTGCTAAACCACAACATAAATATTGCAATTCAGAGTGATGGCAAAGCTGATGAATTTCTTTGTGCTTTTCCAGATTCCCTGAATCTGCAGTTTCAGTGCTGAGGAGCCAACGTTTACGTGAGAAGTTGCTCCAGTCTCTGTTCCTTGACAAAATATACTGGGAGAGCCAAGGAGGCAGAAAAGGAATTGAAAAGCTTATTGATGTAATAGAAAGGAGGTCCAAAATTCTTCTTACTTATATAAATGCACATGGAGCCAAAGTATTGCCCATGAATGAATGAAGCAGTCTTGTTTCTATTTGAGAGATTGTCTTTAAAAAAATTTGTATGAGGCAAAAACTAACAGTAAAATTGATTTAATTCATAGGCTTATTTAATTTTTATTTTTTCCAAACTTTCAAGTTTATTTTGGAATAAGAAGTCTTACATGGTTTAAAAGGAACATTTAAATGTCACCTGCAGTTCAACACAGTGCAGTCTCTTCTATGTCACCAGTGAAATGAAAATAACCAAATGGTACAATAAATAATGTAGCAATATGTAGGTACCATGAACACTCCTTCTGTTAAACTGTTTGGAAATTAGCAACAGGATTTTCAGTACATTAGGCTGGATTACTGTTACTTTGCTCATTCAAGTCAGTAAAAGTTTTATTGCATGGGAACAGAGATTTGTAAGCATTAATACATTGATGAAAACTGTCATTGCATCTACCTGCTGAAACATACCTAGTACGTTTGTCTTTTTGATTATCAATACCAAAATGTCAACATTTCCAAAGGCTTATTTTGTTTTATTTTATTTTGATCTTTTGAAATCTGAGGACTGAATTCAGCTCTTTTAAATGCAGGGGTGTTTCCACTGGACATGAGGGAAATTTAAAAACAGAGTGAGGAGAGCATGGCTTTAACAATAATAATAGATTTGACAAATACAGTTTTTACCTGTCCAGTACAGAGTACAATTTGTCATGAGTCACTCGCTACAATGTACTAATTTCAGTACAGGTTGTTTTGATGTGTAGGTGGATGATCTGATATTTTTTGTTGATTGATTAACTGGGTGTTACTCACAGAATCGTCCTTTATTACCACTATTTTTAAAAAAGAAATTCAGCTTTAGCTTTGTGTGAATATGCTGCTAAATAAATGTACATGTTTTGTTTTTGCAACATTCTTGACAATATTTTTTTAGAATAATATCAAAAAGCAGACCTACTAAGAACGTGAGTGTTGTTAAACTCAGCACAGAAAATGTTTATGCTGCATGCTCAGCTCTAGCCAGCAATTCAGGTGCTGGTTTTCCATTAAGATTGACCACTGTGGGGTGATGATTCTAGCTGACAACTTGCCCCAAGTATTCCCACAGGTAAGTTTGTTAGAGAAGGTTGGATGAGCACTTTGGATTTTTAACCCTCATCTGTGCCAGAAATAAAATATCAAGTGATATAGTCTATCATGACATATACCTTCTACCTATCTGTTTGGAAAGACTCTTACTGTCTTTCTAGAGAAATATCTATTATCTTCTTGCCATGAGATCATGACAGAAGTTGAATACTTTCATAGCTACTCTTATCTTTATGTGTAGTAAAAAAGTATTTTTGAAAGTGCTTGTGTAATGATATTAATGAGAAACTAAAATGTTTTGTGTTGATGTTAATGTGGATGGGTGAATTTAATATTTTAAACAACTACAATTCCACTGCAGCTAAAACAGTTTTTCTTTCTTAGTATCAGAACAGCTATGAACAATAATTGCATTACTAGAAGAAATAGATCTCATTATAGGCAGAGTTAAAGATACTTAGTAACATTTTAAGAGCTTGGCCATCTAAATAATCTTTTATTTTATGCTGTCAGCAAAGGGCAGATGAACTTGTAAAAACTTCCTAGAACTTAACTATTGCCTTGAGAGGACATGTTTTAGAGTGCCTTAGACTTTTTAAAAGCACCAAAGTAGAATTTTGTAGGATTTTCACATTATCCCTTTCTTAAAATGTTGTAACCAGGTAATTTCTATCACAGAAACAAAAATATTACTGTAGCTTGCACTGTGAACAGAGCCTAGAGAAAGGAATAATCCTCTGGATCCACTTCACATGGAATTCCTGTTGCAGTAAATTTCAGTCTTTGATGACTGTTATGATCAATTTGTCTCATTTTCTAGCCTATCTCACAGTTTTCTTCCTGCTAGATAACTGTTCAAATGGATTACCACACATTGCTGGGAGTGAGAGAAAGGCACAACTCTCAGCTGCACTGAACTTAGATACAAGAGTGTACCTGATCATGAAAAAAAGTCCCATGAGAAATCTGTCTTCTAGCTTTGCTTCTATCTTTAGACTGCACATCCTGATGCCAAGTCATTGCCTCACATTGCCCAGTTGTTTTTTTTTTTTTTTTTCCAAAATGGACTCATTGGCCAAGAACAGGAAAAGATCAGAAGTCAGGATTTTTTTATCTTTTCAGGTTAGGTAATTTGTGTAGATAACTTGATGCGTTCTTCTCCATTTCTTCTGGACATGGACTAGTGTTTCCTTGAGCATGATACATGCTTTTTTTATTTGCCTGGCAGTTCAATGCCAGCTCTTAAAGCACCAATGTCATTGCCAACTAGTAAGTAATTACCCCGAAGCTGACCTGAAGCAATGTCTCTCAGTAGTCCTGAGTTTAAGAGGTCCAAGTAGCCACAATACTGTGCAGTACTTAAAAATTTGACCAAGCATGAAAAGCATAACTATAAAGAGCAAATCTCTGGAGACACATCCTACAAATGAATGTCCTTAAGAAATGAATGGTGTTTTTTACTAGACATTTTTGGTGGCAGAGGCATACAGATCAAGTTGTCATTAGAGCTAATCTGCAGGGCAAAACAATGTTTAGACTTAATGTAGAAAGCACAAGGGGAAGGACAGGTGTATCTCCCTGTGCTGTCTAGGATGGACCAGACAGGCCCGTAAAGGCACTGTCTTCTCAGAACTGCTGCAGGAAGCAGTAAGTTCAAAGCAAGTAGCCAAGGCAGACTGAGCTGTGCCATTGCTGCACACATTACACTTTCCAAGAGCAAAGGAATACTTTTTTCTCTGAAAGTCTGAATTTGGGTCTAGGGCAAGGCGTTTCACATCCTGCTCTCACCTTACGATGGTGTCTTAGCATTGCCATACGCATAGCTGGAGGCTTGGCTTTCTATGCTGTGTCAACATGCCGTATTTCTTACACGTACAAATACTCGCATAGTCTTCAGGGAAGTCAGGAGAGGCTTTGTGAGATTGGGCAGTGGGACTGGACTGCAAATTACTTCTAATTCCCTAATGTTGATAACAAACTCCAGAAAGTGCCTTTTCGTCATAGTGTTTATCCTGTTGCTGTGGAGCTTGGTACTTGAATCCAGAGTTGTTAATAATACAAAGTGTGATTGCAATAATGCTTGTGAGTACACGCTAGGCAACTTCTAGTTGTTTTAACAAAAATGAAGCATTCTGTACTTTTTGAGTGCATTTGCATAAATGCTGCAGTAAAAAATACAGAAGCAGCACTTTGCAGAGCTTGTTTGTTCGCTGCTACTACAGTCAAGATATCTTCTCTCCCTTCAGTAACAGGAGTAAAGTTTATTGGGAAATCAGTCCAATTCCTTTTAAAACAGCATGACATCAGACTGACATTCCTGCACTGTAGCCTAAGTAATATTAACCGATAGGAAAAAAACTAAAGAAGCCTTACTCTACCTATGGTGGTGATGGACAGAAAGCCAAAAAACCGTATTTTAGTCATCTTTGCTGGGCTGTCTTCCGTTTATGGGCATATGGGATCAGACAAAGATTCATGTTGCACATTATTCGGAAGGGTGTAACCAACAGCAACAATCCAAAACCTGTGGGTGGGAAAATACAATTATGTCATTCTTGAATCTGCCTGAAAGCCAAAACCACATGAAATGGAATTACTAAGAAAGTCAAGAGAGTTTGCTGATTTCATAACATTGGAAGACAGAGCTTAAAATAAGTAGCACAGGCACAGATGTCTTAAAATTCCATGGGAGCCTGCCAGCAAGTTAATAATCTTAAACGTTTCAGAAGCTGAGGACATGAAAACTTTTGTGGAGCACTGTGAGAGCAGTTTCCTTCTTTTTTTGTGTGTGTGTATTCTATAATGCACTATATTAAAAGAAGATAAATTCCATGGTTTCAAATGAACAAATACAGATTTAAGGTACATTAAGGGACAGGCTTCCAGTAGTAATTCTGGGAACACTTTCATGCATGTGTGTGTGTATGCAAACACAAACATACATGTATATGTACCTTGGCTTGTTTCTGTAAAATGGTCAGTTTGGCTAATAAAGAGTGAGTTGTTTATACAGTTTGCTGTTTACATGTAGAATTGTATTTGTGAGCATAAGTCCTGTTTTGGGTATACACAAGTTGAAGTTTAAACAAAGTACTGTTATGGGTGAAACTTTTGTTCTCAAAGGATTAACTCTTCCCTTGCTAACACATTTATATAATCTTAAAAGTTTTCTACTTACAATTGTAGAGAAAAACAGCAATATGTTTGTATCTGAGCTCAACTGCCAGTGTGATATCAACTGAGATGTTTTTATGGAGTTATATATTAGATATTGAATTTCCATTTTCTTCTGGAATTTGTGCATTTTAAAAGTCAATTTATTTGTCCTTTTATTAGCAACAGTAAAAGCGTTACCACAAGTAATGAATTGTTTGGATCTCTGCTGCTATTGTCATGTAATGTCCAGGAATATACAAAATAAAATAGTATCTTTGTCGGATTTGCAGTTCAGATCTCTAAGCTGCAACAAAACAGTAATACATATTAATGTAATATATGGATCATTAGATGCTGTTTAGGCAGAACTATGGCCTTGAAGCTGCTTCTTCAGAGAAACAATCCAAACCAGCTTATGAAGCTCTTCCTGTGGAAATATTTCCTAGCTGTTTACTCATGAGACTTGTAACTTCTGGTATCAACATGGGTCACTGACTGGTCAAGTTTGTAACAGACCGTGAGCAAGTACAGGAACAGGAGAAGGACACTGAACTCTACGTGGAATAGAGACTCACACAGAGTTAAAGTACCCTAAGAACTTTTGGTCTCTGCAGTTTACATTTTTAGTATGATCCAAGAGAGACTAATGGGAAACACCAAGATGTTGAAACATTTTTAAACATTCTCTTTCCCACACAAAGTAATTTGATTTGTTTTATTAAAAACATTATTTGTTTTTGCACGTTACTGCATATTTCAGGCCAAATTATCTCAGATACATTTGTGCAAATTCATTGCAATTCCACCGAATTATCCCATTTCCAGATAAAACGGTTTAAGTCAGTTAGGTTAATCCATATTCTCAGAGGTTGGAGAACTGAAGCCTAAGGTCAAAAAAAGACCTTAGGAGAGTGACAAACAAATAAGAAGGATAGTTGCCTGAGATATCACATGAGTATAGAACTTGGCATGCAAGTTCTCTAAACAAATATCTGTGGGCTCCAAGCAGGATCTACAAGTTTTCTTTGGAGACTATCAGCCTATTCCACCTGTATTTCTGTGAGAAGACCTCACCTAGCCAAACACAAGCATTTGAAATAAAAAATAAAATAAACAGTGCATCAGTATCTTCTTTTATGTCTCATGAAATACATGAAATGTATTTCAAAATGACATTATTAAAAAAATAATTTTCCATGATATATGAAGAATGCTTTATTTGTGGATTGAAATCTGATTAAAAGATGGCAAGCAAAAGGTAGAGCTTCTCAGAATGGAAGAGAGTCAAGCAATGGGGTCCTCCAATGATCAGTGCTGGGGCTGATTTTATTTATCATCTTCACCACTGAAATAGAGAAGGCAGCGATCAGTGAAATTTCCAAGGATGCAAATGATACTAAGCTCGTTTGTTCATTCATGTGACAGACTAATAGTGAAGAACTGTAGAAGAACCTCATGAAAGCTGGTAAAGGTCCTGGAGAAAAAGCCTTACGAGGAGTGGCTGAGGGAGCTGGGGTTGTTTAGTCTGGAGAAGAGGAGGCTGAGGGGAGACCTTATTGCCCTCTACAACAACCTGAAAGGAGGTTGTAGTGAGGTGGGGGTTGGTCTCTTCTCCCAGGTAACTAGCAATAAGACAAGAGGAAACGGTCTCAGGTTGCACCAGGGGAGGTTCAGGCTGGACATTAGGAAGAACTTCTTCACTGTAAGAGCTGTTAAGCATTGGAACGGGCTCCCCAGGGAGGTGGTGGAGTCACCATCCCTGGAGGCGTTCAAAAAACGTTTAGATGTGGCGCTTCAAGACATGGTTTAGCGGACATGGTGGCATCAGGTGTACGGTTGGACTTGATGATCTTTGAGGTCTCTTCCAACCATAATGATTCTATGATTCTATGAAACTGAGTAGGTCAAACCTGGCAGGTGAACTTCAGTATGGATTAATGTAAAGGCTTACTTTGTCGCTATCTAAAATCTTGGAGAGGTTTTATATCTTGGACTGTGTGTGCAGCCTAGTCTCTACATTTCAAGAAGTATGAGCTCAAGTTAGAGTAAGCAGAGAGAAGAGCAACTGAAGTGATCAAGGGGCTGAAACAGCTGTCTTGTAAGGAGAGATTTCTTCAGTTTGAAGATGAGAAAGCTGGAGGGGCTGGTAGTTTAGGTTTACAAAGTCATGAAGGTGATGGATGAGGTGAATGCAGAAAGTGTTATTCAGCAAATCCTGCAATACCAGAGGCGTGGAGTACCCAGTGAAACTAGTATCTCTTTTAAGCACATAAAAGAAAGTTCTTCACACAGCAGGTACTGAGCTTCTGGAATTTGCACCATGAGGGACTGTGGAATCTGACAGTATCAGGAGGTTCAAAGGGGATTAGACAAATTCAAGGTCAGCAAGGTCATATATGGACTTTATAAGAATTAGGCAAACCTTCATCCTCTAACATTCCTAATACAACTATTCTGGATGCTGGGGAATATAGGGGAAAGGGGCCACAGATGTTACCCCAAGCTCATGTGCTCACCGCACATTGCCACAGTGTAAGATGTACCACTGGGCTAGGTGGCCCATTGGTGGGACCCAGAAGCGAATTACATATATTCTTTTATATTTGCAGGCTATTCAGCCAGCTGCAATGTTGTAAGCTGTTCAGGCCTTTTCCCTATTTATAAAAACATATAAACTTATCTTTATTGGATGGAGATGCTTGGGTGTTGTGAGTCTGCTTTGTCTTCGATGAAAGAAAAGCAAGCAAGCAGATGGCAACCTTCTAATGCCTAAGGATGGTTTCCCAAAAGCAGTTCCATGGATTTTGTTCTTTTGGAAAAGATGAAATGTAGAAAATGCAGAAACATTTTTTTCCCCACAGTGATGCATTGTTCTATCTGTATTTGGCACTGTGTATACCAATGGCATTATTTAACTGAATCAGACCTTGAAACAAGTGACTTTCTTTAAAAATTAGTGCAGTTCCACTAGTTATTTCCTTTTTAGCCTTCTGCAGTACATTTACTTTTTACTTAATCATTTGGTTTCAGCATTCACTGTTCAGGAACATTGTCTGTAGTTCCTTCAATGGAAAAGCTGGCCTGGCATTCCATGGACATCTGTTAAGCTGCACAAGCACGCCTTATCTGAGGTATTCTTCAGCTAGCTATGCGAAACACTTTGAGATTTGGATGGAATTTATGAACTGTTAAGGAAAATAGCACCAGTGTGAAAGGCAGCCTCGTGAAGTGTGAGAACTGTGTCTGACAGATGGTAAAGGTTTGCAGTTCAGCGAGCTGCTATGCTCTGGGAATTCTGAAACAACTGTTGGTCATACGTCTTAATTTGCAGATATATGTGGATATATCACATACCTAAGACAGGGTCTTTTCTGGTCACCTAGGTTTTTTCCCATCTCAGGTCTCCTGAAAAAGAAATATGCAGTCAAAAAGTTAGAGTGAGAACTGACTGACGCATACTCTGAAGGCAGCTGTGGCATAGTTGCGGTAAACTAGTGATAAACTAGTTGCGGTAAACTAGTGATAAACTAGTTGCAGTAAACAGAAGCTCGAGCTGCCTTATAGAAGCATCACGCTGAAGGAAGATAAAAGGATTTGTCCTGTTAAATATGACAAGACCTAGCTTTAAAAAAACTCACTGTGTGAGGCTTTATGTCGTAAATTGGATGCTCAGGCCCACATGGCTGTAGCAGATCTCTCCCTAAACTCCCATTCACTCGTTCTGCTACCTTTTTTCGTGATGTCATGGACAATTCTGCCATTACAGCTGTCACTGGCCTGTAACATGAAGGTTACTGAACTTAGACAGCTCTTTAAGTTTGAATAGCCAGCATGCTCCTAAATCTTGCTGATTCTTTTCATATAATAATCTTAATCTTTTCTCCTTCTGGGGCCGAACCACTTAAATTAAAGTTTTTATTTTGCACCTGATTCCTACAAGATGCCAGTCTCTTTTGCAGCCAGTAAAACCCCATGTTTTTCTCTTGGTGATGTCCAACAATGTGAAGCATTGGTACCAATTGTCTCTCAGATTTCAAATACAAATTTAACATCTTTTTTTCTTACCAGATCTTTTTCTTCCATACAATATTCCTGTTATAGCAGATATCACTGCTACTATCCAGAATTGCAGTTGCAGCTTGGATACATAAATGCCTGAAGAGAATCTCCTAATTTAGTTCATGTCTATCATTATTAGGGTGTATCTAGATGAATTTTTGAGAGGAGGGCACAGGTGAGAGATAGATTGTGATGAAAAATCTCAGAAGCCTGTGGTTTTTTCAGAGTCTGGTGTGAGAGAATGCGAGACCCGTTGTCACATAGGTAATCCACAAATTACTGCTGGCTCCATCTTGACTGATCACCATTGTGGAGGGCCTCAGCTAGTTCATTCCTCCTGCTGTGGGTTCCTTTTGTAGTCATTGAGTTCCTGTTGCACTTTTAACGAGGAGACTTCCATTGCAGGGTTGTAAGGCTTTGTAGCGTAAAAGGGAAGGGGAAATAAAAAACGCCTATTACATACACTAAAAATGCAGTGTGTTGTTTTCTTAATAATCAGACTTGAAAAAGATGTATTGTGAGATGTTATAGTTCCGTTCAAGTGTTGTTCTACCTTTTTCTGGCCTTCTGCAGTGAAGATGCTCAACAGACTTAGTGGTTCCCCCAGACTCAGTGCACTGACAACTACCTGAGCAGTTGCTTTCTAAAGTTGCTTTTTAACTGAGGTGTGAGGCTCTTTCTGTCCAGCTGCAGGAGTCACAGCGCTTGGGATCGCAGCTGGGACCAGGGCTGATTCACTGGATTTATACCCCATTGAGTAGTGCTTTACAGTACTTGCTGCTGTGAGTGCAAAATACTATCAAAACCTACACTTCTAGTCGCACTTGAATGCTTGCTTGGCTGTATCAGCATGAACTAAGCCAATAAGGCAACTCATGCGACAGAAGCGTTGATGTATTCTGAGAGCCACAAAAGGTCAAAGAACAAAAGAGATTAAATCCCCATTAAAATCACAGCTTTCCACTTCATTTTGCTTTGCGTGCTCGTATGTTTAAACTTGAACTTGAAATGCTAGTTTGCAAGTAGCTATAATGTGCAAACACGGCTTTTGTCAACTTGTTAGTGTTTGTGTTCCAAAGCAAGAGGTCCAAAAAGCAAAGAACAACAGATTAAAGCTTATGCAGTGTCAACACCATACTGGGAAAGAATTCTTGCCCTCTATCACAGTCTTATCTGAGTGATAATCTGCATGGCCATGGAGAGCTGACGCGTATTTTTTTGTTACACTGTTGCCTTAGTGCTAAGATTTCTTTGATTTTCTGCTGTCAGCTTTACCACTCAGTACAGATATCCTCTAGGTTTCACCATTGCTGCCTTCCCTGCTAAGAGAACAGAACTTAAATGTGTTTTAGTACTTCTTGGCACTCTGCCTCCCACATATAGTTTAGGGTCAAATTTTCAGCCTATTCACTTTCCTTGATTTTAAGTATAGGTAATAGTGTAATTAGCAAGGAAAAATAAATCATTTTTCCTCTTTGGCGGAGGAGAAGTCCTGCCAAAACCTGTGTAAATATGCCTTGTAAGGAGGGACTGCAAACCATCAGAGAAAAGCATACTTCAGAAGTATAGATCCGAAAATGTGATCTGATATTCATCCACTTTTGCAAAAACAACTTGTGGAGCTCAATATCCCGGCTATTCTACCTTTTAAGGGCTGGATGGATGTTTAAGAAAAAGAAGAGAATTTCCTCAGACCAAAGTTTTTATAAGCTGCCATCCTCCCTACCACTACATGATGACAAAAGCCTGGAAAAGTCCTGCACTTTGGATGACTTTCACTGTGAGACCCAGATAAAGGGAGGCCACACTTCCTTACGTAGCTGGCTTTAATCTCCTCTCCCCCAGACTCCATCCCTGGGGACCACTCTAGCGGCCTTGAGTCTTGGAGCCACAACAGGATTGTGTTGCAATAGGGTGTATGGTTAGTTTTGCTAGATTTTGTCCCACTCTTGTGTACGTTTTGAATCCATAACAAAGTCCTCATTGATATTAGTGGAAGCAAAGGTTGTGTCCTCTAAGGCTCAAAGCTGAACCTCCAGTTCCAGGGAAACTTCTGCAATTACACATCATATTCCCAAGCTTTGTTTCCCATTTCTCACTTGGCGTGCAGACATCGCCAAGATCTGTTCAAGCATTCTGGACTGAAATGAAACATGTATTATGCAATCTTGATATTTTTCAGTGGAGAAAAAACTTTTCCCGTTTTCAGAAATTTCTGTAAGCCTAAGCCTTTGGTCTTCATATTGAGTTGTGCTTAAAGCTCAGTGGAACTAGTGTGTCTTTTTCTTAGGGATGATGAATGTAGTGGAGACCAAAGCTTGATTCCTCCGCATTTCAGATATCTGCTCTGACCTGAAAAGTTTTCTAGTGAATTTTCTGAGTGCCAGTTGGAACAGGTTCCACAGAAGAAATTCAGAAATATCCATTTCAGAAAACTATTGTAATGGTTCCTTCCAAACTGTGATGGTTCCTTCCCTTGTAGAGAGGTGGGTTACCTACATTCAAATACAATAATAATAATTATAGTGACTGTGGAGGATTTCAGTCCAGGTACTTTTCAATCCACAAGTGTGCTCTAACCTTTAGGATCCTTTGGAAAATGACTGCTTTGGCCAAGTTTGCAGCTGTTAATTCCCGATGGAAATAGGTGGTTTCCTCCAGCCTGCATGTAGACATCCAGCTTTCAGCGTTTCCTTCTGGCTGAGTTAGGAGATTGCCCAGTCAGTGTTCTGTGTTTTGTGGCACATCTCTCGCGTCGTGAATCACGGGCAAAGAAGAGGCTAGCAATATAATTTGGAAAGAAGATAGCTAATGGAAAGTAAGGTAATGGGAAGTTGTATCTAGGTTCTCTCTCAGTTTACCCAGCTCCGCCCTAAATACTGACAATGTTTAAATACACCCTTGGGCATGATTTCACAAAGATGGAAACTTTGAATTATCCACATTAGTTCTTTATGTGTTCCTAATGGTGTTCTGATTCTCATTTATACCGGTGGTTTTATAATAGAGAATTCTTTACAGTAATTTTAGCATAAGGCTCTTCAGCATGTTTAATGATCCCAAAATATATTCTATACTTGCTAAAATAAGTAATAACTTTTCAGAAGCACAGTAGGTAACAGTGAATTGCTAGACTGGACATGGTGTGACACATCTTTCCATTAACTCCAGATACAGAATCTACCCCTCAGAGACATCCCGTGAACTCTCTCCGAAGGTCTTGCAAGAACACAAGCAAATGAACGTCTTATACTATTATCCCTACATGAAGTTTTCACCTGTAGTTCATATTGTATCAACACTTTTCATTTAACAAACAATCCCAGTATTATTCCACACATTTTGGAAATACAGTTCAGAGTTGTTTTTCATTTAAACCGATTTAACAGCCTCCTATGTAGAAGGATATGATAAATGAGGAATTGCTAATGTGGTTCATGAGGAAGGACATTAGTGTTTTCTGGCAAACCATTCACATTTGAATTAATACAAATATGTAATATTGTGAATTTTTGTCTAAGGAAAGCTCTCTACTTGTTCATGTTTCATAATCAGTCCAAAAGCTGCTAAACGCTACATGCTTCATTTTACGTAATGCTGCAGTTTCAAGGTGCAAAGTAATGTAGATCAAATATAGCAGAATATTTATGTCAGGAAAAAAAAAAAAAGATCCTAAAATCATTTTAGCTCAGAATACATTTCCAGCTAAACCAGGATGTCTAAACTGTTCAGATGCTGCAATTTTATCTAAAGGTCATTCCTCATTTAATATCTGGTAGAACATTCCCTGAAGACCTAACAGCAGCAGTCTCGGAATGTGGTAACCGTTGGCTCAGGCTTGTGATGATGATGATGTGCGTTCACTCCACAGTCAGGCTAATCTGTGCTTCCCAGCATGCTGTGTTAGATCTCTGATTTCCAAAGTAGAGTAAGATCATTAAGAAATTTGCTCCAAATAGATAATCAAATCCAAAACCCAAAGAAGTTTAAAACAATGCAACGAACTGCGTCTAAATATAATAATGAAAAAGATGAATGAATGAAACAGATTTAGAAACGAGGCAGTTTTCTTGGAGAAAGCTCAGTGAGTTTTCTTACAACTGACAGATGGGAAACTTTGAACATTTAACATTTTTCAGAGTGGCCAAAACCGATCTGAAAAGTGAAAGCTATCTTCCTGTTTGTTATGAAATCTAGACTGACAATGTGTGCGCGGGTATCACAATGAATGCTGAGAGCAGAACTTTTAATCATAAAATGGGAGTTACTTCTGCCTGTTACAACAGAGGGAAAATGTAGCAAAGGGCAGAAGTGAGCTTTGACTCTGATGCTGCCTCCTCGTAATACCTTTTTCTGGGCTCATTCGTACAGTTCACTTGATTTCTCTTTCATTGAAGACATAGTCTTAGATACCACATCAAATTAATTAATTAGTTATAAAACTATGCAATCAAACAGTTCTTAAAAAGGACATTCATTACTTACCATTTTAGATATATTTTAGTAAAAGTATGGCATACCGAAACATTTGGATTCCCTTTGACTTCTCACTTTGTGAGGGTGATATATTTTTTTAAACTCTAATTAGAAAATTTCACACAAACCTAATGTTACTATTGAAAAATATTTCCTAATATTCTATGAGTTATGGCTAACTGATAGGATCTGATAGCAGCTTTGAAAACTAATCAATTGGGTGATGACAATAGCCCCAGGTATGACAATACAGCTTCAAATCAGCTTTAAAACTATCGTCAATGTATGTCCGGGTGAATACCTGCAATTCCTGAAGCTGCAATCCAATTAGACTGCTTTAATTTACTTGTAAAAATAAGAAAATATTTCGATGCATTCTCCGAGATATGTGAAGAAGTTATTAATTTTTGGCAAGGAACGTTAATCTTTAATTAGGCCGTTCTGATTCGAAGCCAAGTTCTGGAATGGGTGACACTTGCCAGCTCCGTGTCTCGGGCAGGGGGGGTGTTGGGTTGGGAAGCAAAGCCCCCAAGGGACCAGAAGGCTGTTAATGAAGCCCTGTGTGCTTCCACTGGCTCTTGTTAACCCACATTTCCCTTTCATCTCCTACTTTTCTGTGGGTTTCTTCTGCTGTCTCTCTACGGGGAGTTGCTTTCTTGTAGTGATTATTTTTTTTATTGTAGCTCTGAGAGCAGACAAAAGTGTGTTTCAGGAGTTAGCAGTACCAGTGTTAAGGCCCAACATCAGAGTTGTAGGCATTTTGTCTGTCGGGTGGTTTATCTGCAGCTACCCAGAAGGATCTCTTTTTAAATGGGCCTGTTTCCTGGAGATTTGATGCAGTTCAGAACTTCAAACGTATAAAATTTCTCACACATCCAAGGCATTTCAGTTACATAAAAAGCATTTATGAAATATGAAGGACTGAAAAAACAGAGCACTGTAAAAATTCCATGCAATCAGATGGTTTTTATTTGAGTTTTGGAAACACTCCTTGACTTGGAAGCATTCAAATTAGGATTCCGTTTGCGTCTAGAGTTTGTCTGAGGTCTAGTTTCAGTTTTTACATAATTATTGTTCCATGGCATTTTCTTTCTGCCCAAAAGTGGGATGCAAGTAGTTAAAAAGATGATTGCATGTTGATACAATACATTGACAGAAAGACCTGATTATATGGTGGGACTGTGGGAATGGGTGTTCCATTCACGTACAAGTGCTCAGGTCTCTTTTCCACTTCGGGTGCCCTGCATGTCTCTATGCAAATAGCTAGAGCACAGATTTGTAAATGTAGTTAAGTGTCTAATTGAATATCATTTGGATAGCAATACTTTTACTCATTTGCATGTGTATCTTGATTCACAGCTGGTAAAATGGTGACTCTTGCCTGCTGTACTGACCTGTGATAATAACTACATTCAAAATCGTAACAGAGGTACCATTGAATTATGATTAATGAGGGTTCTGTGCCTGAAAACTTGCCTTTTTATTCCAAGTGTATCAAATAATCGCTAAAAAGCTATCACCTATTTCTTTAAATTGCTTTGCTCAAAAATCAAGATGCGTAGTACAATAAAGGGAGCCATACGTCATAGACTTCTTTCTACATTCTGATTGAATGTTTCCTTAGCCTCTTCTTCTCAATACCTTAATCCTGATTTGATCACATTTTCAACAATTAAAGAGAGCTGGTGGAGGTTTGAAAATATGTAGAATTTTGAGGATAAAGTTAGTGAGGTCCTTAAAAATCGGGTGTTTGATAGACATATTTCAAATTCAGCTGCTCAGAAGAGAGAGGTAAAATCTAAAATAGAGCAATACTTTGAAGATAGACTTTAAAAAAGGAAAAAATAAAAAGAAAACAACAAACCCCCCTAGAAAATCAAAAATCCAAAAGGACAGATAGATAACTATAGCAGTAGGACTGGTTTTGTTTGTTTTTCTACAATTCAGCCATGCAGAACTCACAGTTTGAGCTTTCCAAGCTTGCTTTATAAACACGTTCAAGTTGACCTCAATGAAAACAAAAACCAGGATGACAGCATTAAATGAAAATTAAATAAATCCTTAAATGTCTTTTGACTACTCAACTCAGGGTGACTGTTTCTAAAGATAATCCTCAGTGTAGAATAAAACTCTCATGCAAGATGAGCATCTCTGTTTAGGGCATACGACAGCCTTGCTTGTGTTGTAGCATTTGCAAAAGCAATGTGATGATGCTGTGAACCCAGCCTTGCATCCCAGAAAGCCATGCAAATAGTTGGTTTTAGTAGTTCTCCAGCATGAAACTGGAGAACATTAGGAAAGCCTGTGTCTGGTTTGGATACTATTGTGCAAATGTTGCACATAGAAAACTTCCAGCGTACTCCTTGGGAATCAGAATGGGTGACAGTCACGCAAAGGATGGTAAGTAACAGCATTTTTGAGGCCTCCTTTGCTTTCCCAAATAATTTTCAACAAAGTTTTTGTGCTGAACTTTGACAGCATAAATTAATTAGGTTTCATAACAAAATGAGCTTTTTTATGTTTCCTCCAGATCAGGTCAGGGAAAGCTCAATTGCTTCTATTTTCAGGATAATACAGGCAATTTTTATAGACAGGGACAAAACTTCACCAGAATCTATTAAAGAAAAAAAGGCTGCTTTGTGCAAACCCAGCTGCTTGGAACTGTGCCAGCACATATCCTATAGGAATTAATCTTGTTTTTTTGGGGAGGTGATGTCTAAATTACTGTAAGACACAATTTTCCATTTCTGAGGCTTGCTTAGTACACAAGGCTGTCTTAATGGAGCATGGTGAGTCAAGTCAGCCAGTGGGAAATGAATACCGTAGAGCATCTCCTTGAAAACTTTTGCTCACTTTGGCAGAAGTGATCATTAAAGCTTCTGCTGAGCCTCTTGCTCTTCTGGAAAGTGAAGGAAACACTGAATGCAAGACTTTGTAAATCCCCTGAACAATTCAGTGTAAATGAAGGAGACATCGTGGGACAGTGAGCGTTCAGTTGTGAGACAAACAGTGCCAGAGCCAAAATCTTCATGCAGAAGGATGTTCACACCATCCGTGTAACCATCCAGCCACACAGGAACTGGGAAACAATTGTCTTTCTTAGGCTGAGGATGATGTACGGGATTGGTTATCTAGGCTGGGCTGCTTGTCATAGAGTTAGCTCAAAAATGGAACAAAGCAGAAAAGGTAAGAGCAAGATTAAGAGTATCCTTGACACAACTCAGCCGAATGCATCGTGTTTAAAGGCAGGTCACCAGTACTAGCCATAGAGAAAGAATTGCTTTCCTAAGAGTGGGGAAAGCGATGAGGAGGAACACTGGAAGATTAGATTGTCCCCAGCCATTTATCTCAGGGTCTTGCAGGAGTGGAGGCAAGTTGGCAGCTGAGGCTGGCCCCCGGGGCAAGTGCTGTCCCCTCACCTCTAGCCGGGAGAGACAGAACGGGTCCAATGAAACCAAGTTCAGCCAACAGCTTGGTGACCACCAGGCAAGTCCACATAGTCACAAGGCAGGTGCAAGGCCAGGCACAACGGATATACAATATAGCATATGTACAGTATAGTTCAGGAAAGGTTGAATTTTCTCCAGTGAAAGGTAGTTTAGGGAGGGAGAACATGAAAATACATGAGTTTCTGTTGGGAGATGACAATGAAATGGAGGAGTGTTAGGGTTCATTGTGGAGGCGTGAATGGGGGGCTCAAGGGTGTGTGCAACGGGGCAAGAGGGGGTACAGCAGCTTGTGTTTGGCAGTCTTGGCTGTCTATGGACTTGGAGGTGCAATTCCATTAAGGCAAACTGGAGGTGCAACTTTTGTTAAGGCAAAAGAGTTTAGGAGCCAAAGCTTTGTTTTCCCTCTTGCCCTTTCAGTTGAGCCTTATTGTCTCCATCTCCACTTCCTCTCCACCTGCCTTTCATAAAGTGGTTTTCCTCCCATGCCCTGGCACTGAAGGGCTGGGATGTGGGACTGAGGTAAAGCTAAACTGGGGAAAGCCAGGAAAAGCCAGAAAAATACTGAAAGAAGCTATAATTAAAAGGCTTCCAGGGTGAAGTCATGCTCTTGCTATAGAAGGATTTTCAGTCATGAGTAGGGAGTAAATAGTAAAGAGCATAATGATTTAAGTATACTGGATGTCTGAAGGAATTGAACAGCAGGCTAAGGAAAAATCGTAATATATGTTTAATAATCATAATATATGTTTAGTATAATCCTTATAGAGATGGGTCATTCTTGATTGGAAGTTTGCACCAAATATATATTAATTCAGTATCCTTTTATGGCCTTTGAATATGCAGAAATGTATGAATTTTTCACTTTTGCATGCCGCTTTTCACACCAAGAGAGTGTTCTTCTGGGAAAAAGTCAAGACAAACTATAAAAAGAATTTCAAAGTTCACCATTGTTTCAAACACCTCCTCACTGTCTGTATTTTTTAAACTGGTTTGAAATACCAAGCCTTCAGTTTGTTTTGACTGGCTTCTGCCTGATACGATCTCATGGGTTTCTTGCCAGCAGCTAAAGTTTAATGAAGATTTTAATCTTTTTCCTCAAATCCTCGCAGACAGCTCCTCTGTCACTGTGGACAACATCAATAGCTGGATTGTCGCTCAGGCCTGCAACTTCGCCGTCAAATGCAGCTTTGCAGTTGTTCTGTGCAATTTCTGTAGGATACAGCGTTCTCTCTTCCACCCACGGCTAAGAGTTTGGTACAAGCTCTCCTGTCATTCCTGAGTCCTGGAACATCCTTGTCTCTGGGCTGTGCTTGCTAATTGCAATATTGCCATCTGTGCAGCAATTCATAATACTACTAGCAAAGGTTGTGACCATAACAGCTCTCGTCCTGGATCTTACTCTTAGCCTTCAATTCCCTGACACACCAAATGCAAACATTGTCTCTCGAGAACTTCTATGGCATATTCCTATGATGAATTCTGTCATGTGTTGATGCCAAAATCAACAGGCTCTGATCGGTCCTTGGTGCCAGGCTCATTGCCAAACTAGAAATGGTGTCACTAGCATTTTGCTGTTGTTTTCACTGAGGGTTGCCTCTTATACAGGTCCATAGGTAGCCCTAATTTTGTACTGTACAAAAATGGCAAAATATATTTGACGCTTAGCAGGAGGTACAGAAAGAACAAGGCCCAGTGTTGCAAAAAACTTGGGATCAATGGATTCACTGTTGTAAGGGTTGGAAGGGGTTGCACACCCAGTGGTAAATCTTCACAGGATAAAACAGAATGACAGTGATTTTTTGCTGTAAGGCCAATTTAGAAATGCTTTCCCAGTGCCAGTGGAAACAGAAGTTAAGTTTTTGAGTAATATGCAATTTCTTTAGTGTGACCACAGAGATATGAAGGAGTGTATAATTGCCAACTTGTGTTTTGTTTTTTAACTCTAACTGTACAAATGGAATGAGTTAAAATGGAAAAGACCCAGAAAGTAAGTGGAATCCAGTCCATAATATGCAATAAAGCCTGGGTGGAATGCGAAAAGAGAAATCAATGTATTTTTGTGATTAATGAATACCAATTCTAACTTGCTAGGATGTTCCCACAGTTAATGATAAATGTGTAGCTAGATCTCTGAGATACAGGTATGAGTCTTTTGCTCTGTACTCAATGTGAGACAACTACTGACAGAATTTGCTCCTTATGTTTTATAAAGTAGCCCCCAGACACCAGATTTCTAAGGTGAAAAAGATTTTGAGAAGTTTTGAGTTTGCAAGCTCAATTTTGCAAACAAACTGTAAAAGTTAAGATCTCTGTGGTAGTACAGCGATATGTTGGGACTAAAGATCATCATATCCCAAGAGGAATTTTGCGAATAAGACAATAGCAGCATTGTTTCAAGCAAAGAGAAAAGGTGATTGAGATTTATAAAGTTAACTTGTTCTTGTGATGCCTTGGTATTTTGCTGCATGTGTAGGAAGATTTGCTAATTCAGTCAACAACAGCCCATATGGCAGAGCCTTGACCAGACCTGAATGAACCATTGAGAACATTCCTTTGAATAATAGCTTTCTAATACATCATGAAATTCAGTAAACATATTATTTGCCGAATGCATTTGACAGACTGTCTGGTTCTAGAGGAAGTAAAATCAGAAATGCAGCTACAATGCAACCAGTAATTTTAAAGAAATGTGCCAGAAAGGTTACCCTACACATATTAATCAACAAGCTCTCAGCCTGATGTCAGATGGTGGCTGAGTGCTTTGGCAAGCACCAATGGAGCATTATTTTCTGTGGGGGAAAAAAAAACAAACCGTAATCTTTACATACTGCAGGTACTGCTTCATACCCTCCTGCCCATCAGGTCAAATTTTCCCCAGCTGCTTCGTGTCCTTGTGCATGTCAGTACTTGAATTCACCCATACGCACTAATCTTTTCCTTGATGTGTTTTAAGCCATGTAGCACCTAATGGCAATGTGTTTCATGGGTTATCAGTTCACAGCAATTTTTAAGTGTGCAGCCTTTTAAAGAACATTATTTGCCGGGTCTCCTGTAAATTTCGAGTAGGAATTTGTACCTGACAGGCACCACTCATTGCATCTTCCTTTGCAACATGTCTTTCTCCCCTTAGAATAAGCAGTTCTGATCTTCTTGCTGCCCTTTCTTATTGTCTCGGTTTTGGACATGGTAAGGTCGGAGTGGTTATGATGTTCGTGTCAAGCGAGCACGAAGGCTGGGATCTCGGTGGTGGAAATATGTCAGCTTTAAGCATGTAGAAGGACTGCAAGGAGCATTTTCTATTTCAGTAACCCTGGACTCAGGTGTCTAAAAACCATGACTTTGTCTGTGAAAATGAGTTCAGATGAAAAACAGTGAATTAAAAAATATGACAAGTAAGTATTAGCATCTTTCCTGCAGCCCCCTGTTTTCTGTGCCCCAACAGCTGTGTATGTTTCATTTTTTCAAGCCTTTTTTTCTTTTTTTTTTCCTAGCCAAAAGATCTAGAAATATGTTTTAAAAAGAGGAAACAAAAAAATCTCCCTTCCCTGCGATTTTATTGTTGGTTAGCAAGTTGGGAAATACTGCCCAAAAGGGCAAAACTAATACTAAAACTGTAAGCTGTGGCAACATCATTGCTGTATATGACTGGTAAATTTGCATTTTCTTCTGAAATGTAATGTATTGAGATGTCAGTGTTCTCATGGCACTTGTGGGGCCAGAGAGGGAGCGTCGACCCAGGGATTTTAATGGCAATATTGAGACGGTCAGTGCAGCTGTTGTACAGCACAGCGAGGAGAAAAATTTCCATCAAATTTCTGCTGTGTGGGGTGCGAGTGGGAACATTTAAACCTTGTGTTTAGTTCCCAGATGCACAAACCACATGTCTGAGCTGACACACAGGGAAGTATTGTTCATCAGTTAAAAATTGGCATCAATTTCTTCCTCCCTTTGGGCCAAACTGGGAACCATATTGTGACTTCTTAGCTGCTGTGGCAACAAAATTACATACTGCCCCACAATGAGGAATTATTTATTAGTCCAAAGGGAAGAACTATGCGATACAGCAGAAATCTGGAGTATGAAATGCAATAGGATGAGGCAGGTGACGGAAAGCATACATACACGTATGACCTCAAACTGTGTTACATTAAGGGAATCAATGCATGTACTACTGCATGTGCCAGTGCCATGCACATTTGTCCCTTCTCTTTTTTCCTGATCTTTAATAAATATTAGAAAAAATACAGAACAGAATGAAAAACTCCAACCAGAGAAGAGAACTGTTGATGTTTACAAGACCTCAGCTGGACTGGGGCTTTGCTTTTGCCGATGTTATTTCCCAGGCTGACTCCCCCATGTAAACTACAGCTGTGAGCAGGTGGCAGTGCATGTTCATGTGTGCTCCATGTAGGGGAACGGCCTCTCTTTGTATCGTGTGCTTTTTTTCAAGTTCAGCTGAAAACATCATTTACAATGTCAGGCAGTTATAAACAAGAATTTCACAAGATGGAAGCAAAATACTTAGTCCAAAACTCCTAGTGCTTTGGTTTCCTTTCATGGTTATACTTGATATTTAAATATCTTCTACAATGAAATACATCTTTAGAAAAGAGGTCAGATTGGGTGAATACATAAGATGATTTCTTCTTCTTCACAAGAAAATAATTTTTTTTTTTTTTTTAATTGGAAAAAGGTCAAGCTTCTCCTCTGTTGCTACATTTTTTTTTCCATGGAGAATTGACTTGATTGTTCTCCAAACATTGTTTCCTGTTCTTCACAGAGGGGAAATGTTTGTTCCTTGTTCCTAATAATCAGACATACTGTAATGACTTGCTCACAGGGAAGGAAAAAATACAGGAAAGTTAAGACTGATGATTAACGTTTTCTTTATGCTGAAATTTTTAAAGCAGTAGAGCAGTGGCTGGTCTAGTGAAATATGTATAATACATTGGAAAGCCTGGCTAAGCTGAAGGATGTATATCAAAAGTATAGCAAGAGTACACAGAGGCATTTATTCGCCAGAGAAAAATCGAGAGGTTTTTTGTTTGTTGCTGCTCATCCAAGCAGGCACAAATCTTTGGTGGCTGTAAGAAGGGTACAACTGCAAAACTGGAAGACCATCACACCAATGCTAGTCACTTAATTACTTTATTTCGGTTCGGTTGCAATGATCACAATTCAAATGGTAATTTAATATATCCCAGCAGATAGTTTAAAATGCTGTTTAGGCAAGATTTGTTGGGGTGACACTTTCAGGATGTTCCTGAAGCCATAGCTATTCCCCATGCATCAGATCTAGGAAAACCAAGGTTTTGCCTGCAGGAGAGAGTTTGTCAGTTATACTAGCATAATTATCACTGGAGCCAAGGTGCACAGCTGTGCATACTAAAACTCCTCTTAAAATGACATAGGGTAAGCCAAAACAAAACATGGCAGTTAAAGTCACATGGTTTTCCTGCCTTTATTTTTGACATAAAGTCATATCATAACTTATACTGAAGAAACTTTCCCACACAGGCAAGGCCAAATGTTATCTTTTAACTTTTCCACCACTATGGATAGATTCAAGGCATGAAAAATTCTGCTGGGATGACCAAGATATTTGTTGTTTTCTATTGTTAAAATAAATGTGTTAATGCTTTTTAGTGCTTTCAGTGACCTACAGTTGTTCACAATGTGCTCACTTCAGCACAGATTAATTTTTGTACTGTAAACGGTGGGGTGCTGAGTTGGTGAGGTATCTCAGAATCGGTTCCCCATCTTTGAACATCGTTTTGGGCCACAGGAAACAATAAATATATATGAATCTCTACCATTCTTATTCTACTCAGCTCCTTATTTCCTGCTGGTGATACTTACATGGAGCAGTGCTGTTCCCAAGGAATAAGAGTCTCTTTTTTGGAATCTCATTCCCCTTCTAGCGGCTCACCTGGAACATTCATTTCCATTTTCTGCTATAGGTTTAGAGTAAGAGCTGTTGCTATCCCAAAACCCAGCTCATCAGTTGCAATTAGACCATAGGAAAAGACTGATGGTTGTATTGTTTAGTCTTTTGGGATTTTTTTCACAAATCCTAAATATCTCAAGAACAAATCCAGAGATAATACATTTAGAGTGAAGTGTAATCCTGTTCTTAAAAGTCCTTGTTTTGAGAATTCCTTTCTCAGTTTTTCCCTTTTGAAAACTGTGAGGCAAATGAGGAGATAAGTTATATGTGCTTTATATTCTTCCCAGATGTTTCTATTCAGTAATTTAATGTTAATTCTCAAATGTAATGGATTTTGTAATGGTTGATCTAAACGAAGATATAAAATAAAACTAATTAATTAAAATGTAAATTACTATTGGAAGCAATGAAAACAGCAATGAAGAGAAGGAAAACGCACAAAGAATCTAAGACTAACAAGCATCAACAGAAAATAATGTTACTATGTGGAAAAGAAGTAGGCTGATGTATTTATAAATAACTTATGAATTTTTAAAGTCAAATCTCTAGAGGAAAGAGGAGTTTTGTAAGGATTTTATCTATAAATACAGCAAGAAAAGAATTACACTAATGAGAAGTGAAGAAAAAAGCTGAAACCTGAGGGAGAACACCAAAGTCGAACAGAGTTTGCAGAACACTACGGCTGCTACCAAAGATAGTTGCAAATCTTTTCTGAGGTGCTTATATCAGAATTCCAGCTGATAAAACAAGAAGGGGTCTGTGTTTCTCCGTGTTAATCTAATTCCACTAAATTTATAGAATCAAACTGAGTTCAGTGCAGTACATTAGAGGGAAGACATTGATAAGCTGGAAAGCTTTCAGGAAAAAGCAGCAAAATTGAGTGGAGTGCTAGGGTGTGAAGGAAGAGAAAGAAAAAAAGAAAGAAAAAAACCCAGAGCAGCATTCCTTAGTTAAGCGTAGTGAGGACAGGGTAGGTGTTTGCAGTCTATGAACTCTGGGAGACAGTGAACCTATATGCTCGTAAGAATGTAACTAGGAAGAACAGAATGGCATCAATGCTGGTTGTGGAGCAAATTAAAAAAAAAATAAATCCTGGCAGTGAAAGTCAGTGCTTCTCATGTCATGGCACACCTACCACATTACCTTGGTACGTGACAGAAACTAGTCCCAGGTCCCAGTTTCTGCCACTACCTAACCAGAGCTGAGGCAGGAGCCAGTACTGGCCTCCGCCAAGTGCCAAGGCTGTGGCTGGGAGCTAATTTCACAATATTTCCAGGCTCCACCAGAGCCGGGAGCTGGGATCTGGCTCTCACATCCCATGATGTGTATGTCTGGGTGGAGGCAGGCAGCATCCCTGTGCTACACGTGCCCAACGCTACCCCCCTGCCGCCTTCCAGCGCAGGATCCCCAGGCAGGAAACTTGTGTTTAGGGCAAAAATTTCAGGAGAGAAGGATGTGGGACAGCAATTCCAATGGGTGGATGTTTATTACATATTGCAGTATTGGATCTTTAGATTGTCTAGTAGAGGAGAGAAAAATGGGCACCATTTTTCCTCCCACACAAGAGCATGGTCAGGTACAGAGTCAGGAGGGAACTATAGATGCTGCTGGAGCTGTGGGCACCATTTCTGCAACTGCTGCAGATTATATGAGCAAACGTTAAACCCTAAATTCTCATAAAACAGATCTAAATCTGGCACAGAGACAATGGATGAACTATGTATATGTTTCATCTCTAACTGCCCTGATCATGTAATAAGAACACAGAGGATTTTACTCATCAATATTTGCTATTATTTCATGTTTTGGGATTACCTCAAGGTACGTAGTAAGAGAAAAGCTGGTTTTAATCAGAGACATCCCATAGAGGTACTGACGACAGCATTGGATGTGTTTTGGGTGTTAGGGAGAACAGCAACATAAGCTATAAAAGCAGTGATTAAGATGAGGAGGACAGGGACACACAAGAGTTAGGTGAAGTACAAATACGTGACCAGTCTTAAAACAGCAACATTTGAGCCTGAGCTGGAATAATCATGTGAAATTTTAGCACCGTGTTTTCTCCTACTAAAAAGGTGATGCCTTGTGTAAGCAGCTGTGAATGTCTGAAATCCCTGCTAAGCCACAAGAAATAATTAGATCAGTTGACTCAGATACAACAGTGGTATTATTCACTGACTGGGCTTCCTTGTGACAGTGGAAAGGTCTAAATTTTTACAGGTTTATGGGACTGAAAATGAGGCTGTCTTACAAGATGCCCTAAAAATTACAAGTAATGGCTCAGAATCTGCTGATAAAATGTAATATGAGGATTTGGTGATTAACTAGCACCTGCATCATGTTCCTTTAGGATTTTCCTTCCTGCGTGCTTCTATCTGGTTTGTGTGCATCTCAGCAGGGAGCCCTAAATCCTGCTATTTGTGTGTTTGTAGCAGCATAACCCTTGATTCAGTGGCCTTTGATAGCTTCTCTCTGGCCGCCACATACCCCTCATGTATAGGAGATGACACACCAGCTGCGAAGTCAAGCTGGCAGAGATCAAAGACTAAAGGCTAACGAGACTTTACGTAGCTGCCAATTTTCACGAATGAAGTGCTTCTGTGGCTCTCCAGTAGCTCCTGCCAGCTTCAGCGTTGTCTCGCTGGGAAGCAAAGTCCTTGACTGCACTCATTTTGCCTTTCATTGTCCTCCATCTTCTCCTTTTCTGTGCCCAGCTAGTAGACCCAAGCAGCTGAAGGGTTAGATGCATTTATGTAGGGTGGGCTCTTCGGGAGACTGGGATCTGGATGCTACCTTTTGACCTTAAACCATTGCACAATTCATACAGAAGTATAAGTTTCTGTAGATGTAGGTGGTTGCTGATGATACCTGCCTGTCTGCTGATAATTTGTTTTATACCCAAATGAGAGCTTTTCCCAGAGGCTATCGGAGACTGAAGAACAGAAAATAATGAAGTATCTGTTGCGTATGCCAAAGAAAACTACAGGAACACTAGTAGCTGCGGGAAGAGGTGAAAGGGGCAGAAGTGACACACAAGAGCTAAGTGATGTCACTGTTATAATTTGGTTTTGGTTAAAGAGCTACTTGTCACGATCGATCGTTTACTAGAGGTTCAAACAAGTGGCCATCCAGAGGATGCTTCACTAGAAGTGCCGTGATGAGGTTTTGAAGACAAATGTGCATTTTACCTATCCTGCCACAGCTGCTGGAAAATTAATGTCAGTCCTAACGAGGAAAAAGTCTCTTGGGATATTAGGAAGCTGCAGAGTTAGAAATGTGGGTTTTGTTTACTCTCTATGGAGGAAAGGTATCTTAATGCTTTTTCTGTCACTACAGTTTTTGAGGTATTTGGATTTATAAGTCCCTAGGTTCTGAATAACACATACCTAAAATAACTCCTATACATTAAAAGAAAAATTACCATGTAAAAAAGAGCTGGAATCTATTTGCTCATGGTTTATTTTACTAAATGCACAAGTACCTCAGTCTAGTTCAGTCTTCTTGCTGGGCAGGTTTTCATAACATCCTGTGATGGTTCTTTAAGCAGTTTAAAATCCATTGCCTTAAAAGTGCAATGGGTGGTGGAAATGTGTTACATAAAGTCGTTTAAAACAACAACAACAAGCTTGAAAAAGCAATAAATATTACTCATCAACATTGAATGCAGGTTGGGAAAAAAAGAAAATTTTAAAATAGAATTTACTTAATGAAATGTATTCTTGCTGTAAGACTAGATGTTTGGGAAATACCTTGCATGATTGTTTTCTGTCATGATTGCGAATACAAACTATTTTTAAAAAAGGAGGAGCCTAAGATACACTTAAAAAAAACAGAGGGGCCTAAATTAATCTCCTGAATGCTTTTCAGACACCCAGCTACACGTCGCTCTCTCCTTTTCTCTAAGAACCCTACAGCTCCCCCTGACCCTTCTTTCATTTGTTCCCTTGAATTTAAATGTTTCTATATTTTTCAATGTTTCAAAAATCTGACTTCTTAAATTAGAACACTAAATATAGGTTATGAGTTCAATCATAACTGGACATTAAAAACCAACAAAAGAGGAAAGCTGGCGCAGCTTCATATCCACACCCAGCAGAAAACATTATATACTAATTATTACAGAGAAGCATTTGAGACTGTATGAAGAGGGATTTATAATTTTTGAGAGCAAGTGTTCAAATACTGTTAACCTCTTACAACTATGAAGACACAGGATTTTTTAATCAATTTTGGAAGTGTGCAGAAATCACAAGGTATCTCCATAACTTCAGTTTCAAAAATCCTGACATCAAGCGATCTTTTCCAGAACCGAAATGTCTTCTGCTCAAACTCTGAACTGGGTGGTTGCAGAGAAAACACAAAAGCTTTGTTAGTTGCTACAATTAAAATAGCTGGAGTATTACAATAGAAGCGTTTGTGTTTAGCAGTGCTTCTTTAAAGCTGTTAGCTAAGAGCTTGCTGCAGTCTTCTGGCATACATAGAAATGAGACCCTTTTAGGTCAGTATGTCTATTTCCCTTTTAATTCTGGATTCTTTCATGGAAAATACTAGTATTTGCTGAAGTCATCAGCTGACTGCAAAAAAGAATTCCATTTTCTAAATACTTCTTTTTAAATTTACTGCTATAAACATTGGACAAAGGGTAGTCTTTTCAAGTAAACCGAGCATTATTGTATGCTATGAAAGACATTTTGAAATATAACTATGAAATCTTGCATTTGATTGAGAAATGTTATAAAGTGAGATGAAGCGAAGGGTCTGGTGTGGGACTGGATGGTAGATGCTGGAGATGGAGTTCTGCCTGCCAGACAGCCCTGGCTACAGCAGGAGCCACCGTAGGCAGAGAAGTCCCCGGAGAAAGTGAGAAGAAGCCCCTGTTACCTCGAAGTCTATACCTGCCCATAAAGAAAGACTGGAGGGATGGGGGAGAATAGAGCTAACAGGGTTATCCAAAATATGAGGGGATTTAGTACCCCTTGCTTGTTTTGTGAGGAGGAGTTTCTCCCCCATTCAGTTCTGCATATAACTGAGCAAAGTAGCTACTTCCCTGGCTCTGCTCCTATGAATAGCAAGCTATTTTTGTTACCCTGAGCCGTCCCTTTACAAAAGTGGAAATAGCTTTTAATGTTAGTAAATATTTTTAGAGCAGGTCAAATGAGGATCCAGTGACTTTATAGGCACTTATATAGTGGTTTCCGATCTAGATCAACTCTTGCCGTATAATTCATATTTTTCTTATTTGCTTTATAAAAAACACTGAGCCATTTCTGTTATCATCCTGATGTAACCTCCAGGTAACCTGCAGGAAGAAAGGCAAAACGATGCCATTTTTGAGGAATGACTAGGGAGTGCCAATTTCACATTGAGAAAAACCTTTTGTCTTCTAGGTTTTGATCGGAGGACATAGAATTGAGTGTATGAGACAAAAATTTGTGATGCTTTCAGAGGGAGATTGGATGTCACTCTTCATTGGCCTTTATCAGGTTAAAATCACAAGAATAATATTTATAGAAGCATTGCACTGGTTGCAACCTGTGAAAGGAATGATCTGTGTACAAAGCACACTTTAGAGTATTGCTTCTAACTATGAGAAAATTGAGATCGAAGGAGGAGTAGGAAGTTGCCTACTATCTGTTAAATCCGTACTGAATTCAATAAGGCAGTTTTAGAGTTAAATGTGTTCAAGTGAGCCTGGAAGTTAGCATGAACTCACCGTTCCTCATCCTTTTCTCTCTCCATCCAGTACAGTACTCAGCTGCAGATAACTGGCTAAATAAAACTTTTTTTCTTTTTCATGTCCTTGTTTGTGCATTTCATTTGCTACATGTGCTACATGGCTTGATTTACTATAGCGTAATGGTTTTTATAATCACTTCCACCTAGGCAAGGAGGATCTAGACTTCTGTGACAACTAGGACACATACCAAGGTAGGATTATTTTAATTTTGCTTGGGTTTCCATAATTAAAGATAGATCAACTCAGGAAAGAAACAGTGAAATCAAGACACTTAATTCTTGTCTCTGGCCCATATAAATTAGAAATATTTTTGTTGAATTATTTGTAGTTATGTCATTTTGATAATGTTGCAGGTTCGATATTTAGGGATGGACAATTTGGCATAGGGTTTATGAACAATACGTCTGCTCATGAAGGTTGAAAACTCCTGTCTTTGACAGAGGTAAAGATAAGGAGTGAACCATCCTCCCTGATATTCACATAAGGATGTGCCACAAAAGGTGGCTAGAACAGACAATTCCAAAATAGACAAAAAAACCCCCACACCTGAAATATGTTGTGCAAGTTAATATTAGTGTCATTTCCAGACCTGTGTTAGGTGAAAACGAAAGCTTTCAAACTTCTATCAAAGGTTCACCTTGAAAATACAGATCAAAGACAAACCTTAGTCCACTCTGATCTCACTTCAGTGTTCCTTTTCCTGTGAATGTGCCCATCAGATTGTCTCATTGGTTTTGAATTTTTTAGTTTAATATTTGTCTGAACAGGTGCTAAATTCTCTGATCTATTTTTATTGGACTCATAAGAAAACTTCAGAACTTCTGTCAAGGAGAGACAAACAACATGTTTCTGCCTTACTTTTTGTTGCCTCTATTTGATTATCAGGAACCCTGTGTCTAGAGAATAAATGGTATAGGGTAGTATAATACCACATAAAATAAAAAGTGGTGGCCAATACTCACATTCACTGTTAGAATTAGTATGAAATTGTTTAGTTGTGTATTGAAAAAAAGTTTACCTACTACCTTAACCATACCATTATAGTCCACAGTGCATCTTTCTCTTAAAACTGTTTGGTTCAGTCACTGCCATGAAAATTTTTGAGTAGAATCCCTTTTCCACTTGTATTTTCCTTTCTTCTTGTTGCTTCTAGCATATCTTTATTTCTAGAACAATTCTCTGAGCAGGATTCTTAGATATTCACCTTCTACATCAGTGACTTGTTCATGCTCCATAATGCCATTCCTCCATTACTAATTTCTTTATGATAGTCAACTAATGTTTACATGAAAATCTGATGTAGTTGTGGTATGCATTCTCTTCCCTTCTTCTGTCATGGGGCAATATATCACAAACTGCAATAAACTTAGTAAAATAATGTGTATGAACTTCTGTAATTGTTGTGCCTCATGTTGGACACAGCACTATATTCGTGTCCATGACACACTGTCTCAGTTCCTGTTAATTCTTCATGACTTACTCCAATGCCCAGTCTAAAATAGCCCCTTATGCTTTATGGTATTTATATGCACAGTACGCAAGTCTCTAGGGTCTTTAGTAAACCTGTGCAGTTGGGTCCCTGGACTTGAGTGAAATGTCCTGAAGCAATAGATGTAGCTCTGTGAATGCGACTTGGATGGCAATAAAATGGTGCTGCACTTCTACTGTCTTACTTCGTTAGTAGATTTTCAGTTAATGCTTGACTGACAAAGCCAGTGCTGCCCTGTGGCTGGAAATAGAACTTTTGGCACATGAGGAAATGTAACCTTAGAAGAAAGATGCTTAAAAATACTTTTCTGTGAAGATTGGAGGCACAGCCCTATGCTAAAAATCTTTTATGGATTTGGAAACATTCTTGGGACAAAAGCAGTAGAGCACAATGACTTTCACTTAATATTTCTAGCATAGGTAGAAATGCTAATGTTGCTGAAGATGTCCTTTTGCATTGCAAGTTCATGTGATTACCCTGCACAGAAACAGTATCTCAGTAGCAAACAGCTAAAGGCTTAGCAAGACAGTTTGTTTAAAAAAAGAAGACTAGGGCTATTCTTAAATTTGAAAAATTACGTGCACAGGGAACACTGCCTTTAACTCTCAGTTGATCTTAGGGAAAAAGCCTGGAGGTCTCATACATGTTTTTGCTTTCCGAACTTGCCCAAGCAAACTGTGTGGCCTAGAGTTCATTTTGCCATCCATAAAAACAGAGATACCACATCAGTAAGTCATGTTTCTGTCTGGAATTTATGAAAAAGAATAACTCAGTCGTGTTCTCTCAAAATGAACAAGAACTTGGGGTCTTGTACCTTCTGAGGGTTATGTCTGTGACTTGTCACCTCTTCCTTTCTGTCACTACTTCCCCAAATCCTTGCTAATGTAACTTTATAGATCTGCCTAGGAGCCTTCTGTTCTCCTCACCCAGGAAAGTTGCTGAACATGGAAGATTCTTTTCTAATGGTCTCTAGATCCAAGTGCAGGGACTCTATGATAGTTGGAAGAATTTCTGCCTGTTTAAAATGCCCTGGAGTTCAGGGTCTCATGCAGTGCAGGACTCTGGTCTAGTTGCTGCCATGTATTGCCATCCTTACCACAAGATTAAGGCTTTTGTGACTTCTCACCTTTGAGATTTATTTATGTTTCGACATTTGTTAAAATCTAGCATTCATTTTTTGCTCTTTGTATGTCTACCTTCAAACAGCTGATTTAAAGATAAACACAGAAAAGAAATTTACAGCATTTGAAAATAACTGTTAGCTATGCGTGTTGTTAATTGTGCTAGCTGAGGTCAGATTTGGGGTAAGCATTGAACAGAAGACGACAAATCAGCTATGCAAGTATATTGAATAATTCTGAAACATGACATCATATGAAATACATGCACTTCTCTGACCCTGCCACCCTTATTGGAGGTAACATTTTGGGACTCAAAATTCATTAAAGTCATGCCGAATAAACTTGCTAGAAGGCTGCCTTAAGCCAGTTTCATCTCAATTCTTTCTGATATGTAAATGCACAGAGCTTTTTATTTCTTACACTGTTATGGATTATTTGTAAGACTTCTGCAGGTACAAACTCACAATTAGAAACCTAGCTCATTCCTTAATTTAAGAGTTGAATTAAGGCTATGAAATGCAAAGCTTTTCATCTGAGCAAACATAACACAAAAATCAGAAATGTTTTATTAGTTCCCTAATCTGAGATTTTTGATGTTCTAAGTTCAACTTTGAGTGATGTTCCCCAAGTGTATCTTTATTATTTATATCAGTGACGGTCTTCTGAAGATGTCCAATTGGAGGCCTTTTAGATATTTGCCTAGTTTAGCAACCATTTGGTAGATGTCAAAAGGTGAAGGCTGCAACTGGGTCAGCAGGGCAGAGAGCCAACAGGGCAGAACAGAAAGCAATGTAAAACTTGTAACTTCACCCCTGAGCTCCCTCTCCAAATTGAGATTTTTTTCTTTGAAATGTCTGTATTATATCCAGTAATTCCTTTGCTGTTCTTGTGTTCTACCAAAACGTATAATGGTTTATGATGTTGGACAACGCCAGTCAAAACTGTACTTAAAAGGAAAATATGAGCAACTGTTCATACAGAGGTCATATTCTTTATGCAAAAGTATGGAGCATTGAAAAGTGTTCAAAATAAGAACACTTATTTTGTGTGAAACTTTTCCTGTGTGTGGCTGGACACATCTGTTAAGAATAAGAAGTTTCATAAATCATTGAAGAGGGAAAAAAAAAAAGAGCATTCTCAGATCTCTCCAAAAATGCATATAATCTCTTTTCATTCAGTGAAAGATGTAAATTTTCAAAATTCTACCTCTGCATTGATCCAAACAAAAATCTACAATGGTGCCTTATGTTTGTGGCTTTCAAATCTCACTTTAGCTCCTGGCAATCTTAAGGAGCCCGATTACTTGGTAGAAAAATTTTAAACAAGAGGAAAGGATAAGAATGAGACAGAATACTACAGAATTGACACAGAGGGGTCTTTCTGACATTGGTAATGTGCCGTTATCTGCTTCTACCTTTTATTTTTATCACTGTTTTTCTAGCTATCCTTCCCAGGAGCTAGCTGCACATACTGAAGAGAAGCAGAAACTACTAAACCAGGCTGAAATTTTTAAAGGTAGATACTAGGTCTTCCTGAAATCCAATTCTGTCTTACTATAGCGTGTAAGCAATGTTGCAAACAATATGGGTGACAGAGGAAATTTTGCTGTAGCAGCACAATGTCACACTGAGTAGCTGCAATTTCTAAGGCACTGAGACCAGTGCGATCAGACAGAAAGGAATTAAATCAATTCTCTGCAATGAATCCTAGGTACAAACACAAGTTGTTCTATGAAGACCTGCTCGAAAGCCTGTCAAGGCTGACAGAAACGTTTGGGCATTCAGTAAGTTTTGATGAGGGCCACTGAGGGTACACAAAATCTTCTCTTCTTGCTTTTGCTTTGAGCCATTCTGAAGAATGTATCCTGGCCTGTGAAAAAAAAATCTGGCCTTTCTGTAGGGCATCAGACGGTATATCTAGTCAGACTAATGTCAGCACTACAGGGGCTCCACAAGTGGTGTCCATAAACAGCATTGCTAATGTTCTCAAATTACTTTGTGAAACCAAACTTGTCTAAAAATGAGAAAAATTTTCTTCTCCCTGCTTCTTTCACCAATCCATTCAATAAGCATTAGAGAAATCATCCATCTCTTTTCTAAAAGAACTGTATTTCTTTCACTCATCCTATAATTGAGCGGAAGGATAAAGCCACGAAACTTTTGCTTAAATCACAACCTGCTGTAGGATTCACAAACAATAATTCTACCTTGTAACAGTCTGTTTATCCTGAGATAGTAATGACTTACTGACGTAGTACTAAAATAAAAATCCTGGATATGACTCCTTGCTTGAAACTGGCTTCTAAAAACACATTGACATTTCTCCTTTGATCTATAGCTCTGTTAAGGAAATGATGGACAAAGAGGGAAACTTTTGGAAAAGTTCATTATCACAAATTCTGGCCTAATAGGGATATTGGTATGTTTTATTTTAACAATTCCGGGACCATGGCCTACAGAGTAGGCTTCAAAAGTTGCTAGCAATCTGTTTTTTTTCAAGCATGGAAAGTTCAAGGTAGAGGTATTACCTAGATGCATTTATCTAGGCTCAGCAGTTTATATGCTGTGCAGAACTCCAGTCCCACAGGACCTTAAAGTAACGTATGCTTGGTGCAATCAGTGCTGTCAAGAGATTTGTAGAAAGAAAGCCTCAGAGCCTAATGACAAAAACAGGTGCTTAGGGCAAGGCTGTTATAAGAATGGTGGAGGAGAAATGAGGAGGAATTTAATATATTTAGAATGTTTAAGTTTCCCCCCTCCCCGATTCTTCCACCAAAAAACTCCAAACCAGTTAACCAGCGGTAGAGATTGCCCCCACATGCACTATTGGCACTGTGTTTAAAGGCTGAATTTAAATTTAAACATTTAAATTAAATAAAATATAAAATTTAAATATTTAAAGGCTGTGCACAGAGCACACAGAAGGACCAAGCAAGGAACTGGCTCTCGCAGACATGCGTCTAAATGTGTAAATCTGAGCTATTTACTGCAAGCTGTTTCATTTCCCTAAACTATCTTCTTGTTCCAACACTAGTCCTACATACTTGACCTCTGTATTTTACTTGGATGTTGAATCTTTAAAATAATACTGTGTTTCATCAGATATGATTAAAAAATGTCAGCAGCCATCATTGAAACACATCTTCAATATCTTCAGTTTATCTATGAAGTATGCAGTGAACTTAACTATCTCTCAATATTTCATATCTTTTCGTATCTAAAGGCGATTTCTAAAATTGTGTATTGGTCCTGAACTAAATATTTTTAGAAGGCATAGTGTCTCAGATTGAGCTCTGCATGGACTATGAACATGTCATCAACTAGTCCAAGTACAGCCTTTGACTGGAGGACAGAGATGTGTTCTGGAAAAAGAGAACTCACTTTTCACTGATGAATGAATAATAACTGCTACGGATATTTCTCTGATTTATGTGGAAGTTCTCTAGTTGCTGACAGTAGACTGTCAACACAAAGCACCATTCAAAAGACAGATATTGGAAATTATAACTGCTTCAAAAATAAAACTTTTTAAGGTATACTTTTTAGAGAAATGTGAAAATACAGGAAATTACAAGGTGGCCTCTGAAGAAGTAATCAAAGTATACCAGTGTTATCTACAGGTAATTAATCTTGATATGACAATAAAGTACATGTTTTTATTTGCCAAGGCTCCATAAATGCCTTGATACATCTTGGTCGAGGTTGAGATTTATGTAATGCCAATAATATACTAGTTTATCTCTCAGTTGAAGAAACAAAAATTGGCAGATAAAGATGTTTTGCTCTGTGGCCACTGGTGTCTTTAATGAACGATTTATCAAAATGTTTCTCAGCTTCCTGACAGAGAAGGGAATCATCTGTTATTCTGAAGACATCAGCAAAGCTACAGTAGGAACATTTGACAAATGTAGGAAGAATACTGCATCACATTGTTTGAACTCTCAAATGTTAGCTCTTGGACACCAATTTGTTTACAAATTAATGGAAAATGAAAATGACTACCTGTCCACACTAATCATGTGCTCCATTTTGAATTGTCCACGTTGGATAATACTATAGGTTACAAAATAAAATTTTCCAGCTCAAAGAGTCTCAGAATGCAGGGACTATGATTATATCAATTTTTAATACAGATACTGCCTATTTGTAGACTTCTTTCCGTTACAGTTTTCTACAATAGGAATCATTCCAGTGAAAACAGTTAATGCTTAGAGAGATCCAACTTATTTTTAACATTTTATGATAGAAACAATGGTTTCTGGATCTTGAACATAAAAATACAGAGATGACTATTAACTTTAATAAAAGACAAGTCATGTGGTTTCCATTATTAGAGTGAAAGAGCAATTAATCTTACATTTATGTTCTGCAATGCTTGCAAGATAGATAAGAAGGAAGCTTTATCATATGTCTTCGTGGGAAGCTGGTGAGGATAGATTCTTCAGCAATATGTTAGGGAAACTAGCAGAAATTAGGCAAGTGGCCAATGTCAGGTCTGTGTTTAGTCAGGACTTTGATCAAAGGGGTGTTACTGCCGAACAGTACTATATCAGTTCTAGACCTGTAGATCTGCTTGGAAAAGTATCAGGAAGATAATGTCATGAAACCTGTAACTAACTACATTTTGCAAGGATATTTTTGAGGCATACCCAATCAGCCGGTAAATTAATTGGGACCACTTAAGTTACCCAAACTACCGCCCTAATTATGAACACTGTTGTGGCGTTTCCTACTCATGTGTGGTTGGCAAGATGCGGAGGAGGCAGGAAGCATGCTCCGAGACTAAGATCCATATGAAAATCAGGGCCAAGTACACACACACAGAAGGGAAGCCCTGGGCTTTCTATCTCATTTCTACTGTTTCATGATCACCGTTCATTTAATAGACACGGTAAAAATAGTCTGAAAACAGTTCAGACTATAGAAATAGACATCTGTGGAAAAAAGGTAGAAATGTAATATGAAAGTGAACGAGTTTTATTCACTCCTTTGTTCCCTTCACTGCCACCCCCAGAACACAGTTCCTTCAAAATTTTACCTGTTTTGGGAAATAAAAGATGACAGTTTTTTTTTCTTAGATATCTCATTATTTTTAGATGCTCACGACAGGACTATTTAAAATAAAAGTTTTTTTTCCCCTCTTCAGCTAGCACATAAGAGCTTCAAGAAATTTCCTTCATGTAGCATTGT